>NC_064817.1:90803167-91060877 GCF_023721935.1 Panthera uncia
TCGGTCAGGACTCCCCGACAGGCCAGCCTGACGTGACCCCGAAGCCTTTAGCAGCCAGACGCCAAGGTCTGCGCCGGCCCCAGGGCAGGAGCCGTGCGGTCAACGCTGGCGTCCGCCTTTTGTGGCTAGAGGACAGATTTGTCCCGAGGACTGGTCCTTCACCTACAGGGTGCTCCTGGGATTTACGTGTGAATAATAGCACCTATGACTAATTGTGGATGGCAGGTGTGTATCTCATGTGATGCCTAATCATGTCATGCCTTCTGAAATTGATTTCTGACGGCTCTCATATTCATATCAGCATGTCAGTAGGCTAGGGAGGAGCTATCTGATATATATCGTATACTTGTTTTAGCTTTGGAAATGTACTTTGTTTTTATGGTCATCAATCAGGCGTTTGGTGTGGACACATGCCAATGAAGTTTAGTGGCCCCTTAGTGCTTGGTTGCTCTTAGAGAAGGCATCTGGGTGAGTTGATGCTTCAGAATTCCACATTGGTGAAGGAGTTGACTCTCAATGACTAGAGACATTGGGAAGACACAGAGCACTTTGATGAGACCTCCATCTCTGCATTTATGAGCACTGCCATTTATCATATGCTGCATCTTGAAAAGAAATGGCATGACCTAGTTTTCTTTCTACTCTACCTTTATTTTCTCTGAGCTTGCAATGAACTGTCTCTAACTGTAATTTTCATACTCTGTGTGCTGGCACCACTTTCGGTTATACTGAGATGTATATAGCAATACTTAATGAGCTGCCAGGTCTGAGCAGGGGTCCTATAGACCCATGCTCTAGGAGAAATGCTTGTCCACATCTGGGCATTCTACCTGTTTCTGTGGCAGTCTGAGTGTACAGAGGTACAGAGGTGTTTGCATGTCCACATGGCTTCATGTTGTATCGACTCCTCAAATCTCCATTCTTGAGACAACCCCTACTTTTTTTTAATTCCAACAAGACAGGAGTTGTGCACTCAATCACATCTAAGGTTCCCATTAGCTCCGTTTCCCCCAATGCAGGTAACAGGGAGCATATTCCTTCCCTGTCCCTAGGTTTTGTACAGAAAGTCATACTGGAGAAGGAGGAAATGTCATGGTCCAACACTTCTTTTAAGGGCAACAGGTGGCATCTTTCCTCCTCTCTGCAACCTAGAGCAAGAACTTGACTCAAACATTGAGCTGTGTCCAGGATTTACTATGAAAGGCTCATAGGGTTGTCAAACAGGTCCTCTTGAAAGTGGGGTTCCCACAAAATTGTCCCCTTGCCTTTGCTGCTTGGACCCTGTCCTTGTCTCTGTTTGCTAAGGCAGAAACCTTGACCAGACTAGCATACAACCCAGCATAAGCATGATTCTACAAGGTCCCTTGGCCACCTGCAGAAGCCTTCAGTTATTTTGAACCACAGTAGGAAGTGTCATCTTCATGACACTTTTTTTTGTTTAAAGGAACATGAGTAAGAAGAAAGAAAACATGTCTGGCTTCTGGCCATACCCTCATGCAACATTTCCACCCAGAAGAATGAAGTACACTTCCTCAAGATGCTATGCTTTTAAGTTTCTTGGTTTGTCAAAAGATAGAGTTAGGGCTCGTGGAGAGATCTACAGTTGACTGCCATGATATGCTCCCCCGAAGCCAACACCCCCCAGCACATGTAACCTCTTAATATTCCAGTAAGAGTTTGTTCCCAAGGCTTCCCTGAACTGGCAGAGGGCCACGGTGCAGTAAGCTAGACGCAAGAGAAATCAGGAGACAATGGGAAGAACATGTATGGAGAGATCCAATCAAATCAAAGATAGCAATAGGCATGAGGCACTTGGCTATCTTCAAAAGGTCTCCAGTGACCTCTCCGCCAATGGGGCTGGGACTGCTGCTCCCCGTAGTTGAAGTGGGGAGCCAAATACCAGACCATGTTTTGGTCTCTGGTAGTTGACTTCACAGGGACCGGAGCCCAAATCAGGTTCCGGCCCAATCCCTTTCCACTCTCTCAGTCCTGCAGGACATTGACCTTGAGTTCCTCATACAGGTTCCCTTAAGTCAAGTATTGAGATGATCTAGACGCTCATGCACGTATCACCTTTTTCCTGTCCCACGATCAGGATGTGACTTGAGAGCCTTGCCTACCATGGCTGAAACTCTGGTAAAGTACACAAATGGCTTGGTGTCAGGAACCTGCTTCAGGGATCTCTCCTTGAGCCTTGCGGAAATACCACAACCACTGTGTTTTACCTAGATAAAATAAACTCTCTTGGAAAAGGAAAAGAAAGAGAACGAAGAGCACTCACTTACCCAGAACACCAGCACCGGCCTCTTCGTTTTTCCTTTCTCTCTCTTTCCTTACACTGTGTCTTCCTGCAATGATAGAGCTCTCTCAGTATGGGACCACCACAGTGGTGCTCCAGTTAACAGGGTGTTGTGTACATCCCACTCAAGCAATCTTGAGTATTTCTGGTTACTATTCATACCACCTCTGGGGTCAACCAAAACTGCTGAATACTGCAGGGTGTGTAAACCAACCTCACTCATCTTTCAAAAACTGCGCAGATTGTCATTCCAGGATGTCAGAAAGCAGCTCACAGAGAATGCATCAGGTGAATCGTGAAGCTATCTTCTAAAATCTCTTTTCTGAGGGAACCACAGCCATCACCTTGACGTTTATACTCATAGCTCTCCCCCCTTTGTTCTGGACCTGTGTGACTATGGGGGGATATTGATGGGCATACATTCATTTTCTAGGGATGTGGACATTTTCCCTAAGGATGTGGCAGGTTACGATTTACCATCCTCTTTCCTCTGGGTGGACACTGACGTAAGAAAATGTATCCTGGGGGCACTTGGGTGGCTCAGTTAGTTAAGTGTCTGACTTCAGCTCAGGTCATGATCTCACAGTTTGTGGGTTTGAGCCCCGCGTCAGGCTCTGTGCTGACAGCTTGGGGCCTGGAGCCTGCAGCCTGCTTTGGATTCTGTATCTCCTCTTCTCTCTGCCCCTCCCCCACTTGTGCTCTGTCTCTGTCTCTCAAAAATAAATAAATGTTTAAAAAACTTAAAAAAAAAAAAAAAGAAAATGTATCATGGTCACACACACGCATACATGCCCACACAGTTCAGTAACTATGACTCTGTATGCTGGTTGAAGAGGGAAGGAGAGAAGGGGAGAAACCCAGTGTCCAAAGAGATGGGACAAGTAAAATAACCTGTGCTCCAGCCCCTGGCAGAGGTGAGGACACCCTACACTGAGCAGCTATCAGAAAAGAAATGGAGAGGATCAAGCAGGCTAGGTCATTTACTCTGCACAGATGTGCCAAGGTCAAGATACCTATATGCTGGGAGAGCAGCCAAATGTTAAAGAGTGTGTATTACTACGTGGGACGTGTAGGGTCAGAGAACAGAATACACGATGCCCTGTGTGTCCATTAGTTTTCATTTACATGCAATCACTGCAGCATACATGAGGAAACATTACATGTGGTTCCCACAGCAGATAGGGAGTTGGAAGGCAGAGAGAGAACCTAGGAGCGGTCATCATGCATCGCTAAGGGCTTTTCTTTGGGCAAAATTTCTATCCAATGTGGCATCTCCAAGGCAGTTTTAGGGAAAAATACAGACAGGAAATTTTATATATATGTATATACAGAAACACAAACATATTTGTGTGTCTATTATTAACGAAAAGGTGAATGCTGAATCAATGAGTAGGTGTTTTGAGGGTAGAATATAGAGGCATTCCCAAGGACGACTTCCCAGGAGGGGCTGCTGACAATGGCCCTCACCTAGGTCATCTGCCTATGTGGATGAAGTCACTGGGCTCTCCATCTGTCCTAGGGACCCCACCGCTCCCACCCTCAACCTGCACAACCCACCTGGGGCACTCAGTGGCAGAGTGACTGTGGCTCTTGGAGGTGAGCATGGGCAATTCACCTCCCTGTCCCCTCACCTAACACGGCCCCTGTCAGTTCCTCCTATTGTCATGATGGCCTACTCCTGGGCCTTTAAGCTGGATGAAGAAGCTGGATGAATACAGAAAGAGGCAATAACTCACGAAGTTAGGAAATCCAGGTTATGGTGACAGCTACTGCTATAGAATCAATGTCCTTGGAAAGGGAGGATTCTGCCCAGAAGAACTATCCATATGAAAGTGTGCAGAGAAAACAGGGTCCCAGTCCCCAGGGCATGCATACATAAAACTCTTAAAGAGACATAAGGGTGAATCCATAAACGTATGTATTCCTTTAGGTGTTATTATAGGTACATTCCTACTGCCAACAAGAAGTCCAAATAGAAGAGACACCACCTCCCCCCACACCCCACTACAGTCAACCCTATTTGGGGGCTTAGTTCACTTTAGAGTCTTCAGGAACCTTTCCTGATCCTCAAAGGACAGAGAGAAACCTCACAGGCAAGCATGGATGGCATTTCTGGAGCAACAGTGCCATCAAGTGGATACTTTTTGAGCAAAGACTGTAATACCTTCCCGTCTTTTGCTGAGGAAGGCCTATGAGGGGAGGAAGGCCTATGAGGGGAGGAAGGCCTATGAGGGGAGGAAGGCCTATGAGGGGAGGAAGGCCTATGAGGGGAGGAAGGGTGGGATTGGGGCACCCACAAGATCCCGGGTCAGACAGAGCACACCCCCGGAGTCGGTGGGGGAAACGATGCAGGGTGGATAGAGACAGACTCAACCATCAAGTAACACTGGGCTGCCAGGACGCAGGCCTCCCGAGGCTGTGGGGGTGTGGCCTCGGCAGCCACCATGTTAGGGAACAAGGAGCTGAAGCTCCAACTCCAGGGCAACTGGCCTGTGGATCCTTACCCTCGGTGCAGGAACTAGCTCAGTGAGATTCCTGTGGTCTCAGGGCCACGGGGGAACCCAGAACTGGAGGCCCCAGGCTCAGCTGCCACAGAAACAGGAAAGGGAAGGCAGCAGCCACCCTGGGGTGGAGGCAGCATCTTGCAGACAGGATGGAAAATCTCCAGATTTGGTACTAGACCTAGACAAGGAAGAGTAATGCAGATGCCCTGCTGGTTAGAGCTAGAGCTGTGTTTTGTTTGCTTTGGCTCCCTCTACAAAGAGAATCTGGGTTCCAGGCCCCAAAGTATCCCAGGAAGCCCTACTTGTCCCATATGACAGAGCATGTAGATACAGGATGGAACAGGACAGAGACAAGATAAGTATATTGAGATGGACATCATCCACCAGAGTAAGGGGATCCAGATCTGTTTTTTTCACTACTTGTTGGGAAGGTTGCAGCTCAGAAACACCCTATTCCTCAGCCTGTCTCCCGATGTATGGGTGTATGGGTGTATGACCTGGGTCCTCTTGTTTGGGGACTCTTTTGGGATTTCCTATATGAGATCCATGTTCTGTAGGTGGCCAGAGGGGCACACTGAGACCACCTTGGTCTGGGGACCAATCAGACCATGTACGTCAGGATCTGGCCTTGGGGGCTCAGCAAAAAGTTCAACGCCATAAGCATAAAATGAAGGGACAGTGAGTGGGTTTCCACACCCTTCCACGAGGGGTGGAATCAACAAGTGTGGGTGGCAGGAGGGGTTGAGCCTGGAAATTTGCTTCTAGAACACCTCCCTCAGCAGGTAAAAGTTAGGCAAAGGGCATGAGCTACCCCAGAGGTTCTTCCAGAAGTAGGCTATCAGGACAGCTGAAGTCTAGAATGAACTGCTGTGTGCCCAGGAGTATGCACCTTGTTCCTGTCCCTGAGAAACATACTGATCTGTGATGAATAGGGGGGAGGGGTTTCTCTCAACTTAACAGCTGTGAGCTTTAAGTACCACCTTCAGACCTCTTCTTGATTCCCCAGCTTCAGGGGCAAGCATGGGGTTGAGACCTTAGAACGCCAAGAGTGAAAGGAAGCCAGGGCCATCCCTTCTCATCACTGAAGGAGTCTCACGGATTCTTGCGGAAGACGGGCAAGAGTGCCGAAGACTGCAAATTATGGGCCAGGGTGTCTGCCCTGCTCTAAGCCAAAAGGTGTGTTTGGAAGTCCGGGATCCTACAGACCCCAGTAGATGGCACCACAGTTGCCGATCAGATTCTTTAACTCAGGCAGAGGGCTCCTTCAACCTGGCTCCTTTTTCCTCATGTGGGCTGTTCCCTTCCAGACTCTGCTTGCTTGCCGCACTAGGCCTCAGACCCTTTGGCACGGAGTAGCCAGGCTCTGCATGTCGTCTCTGAGCCGGACAGAGGAACGTTGCCGTCCTGCCTCTAGGACTGCCAACGGCAGCAGTCCTCCAGTGCCCGCAGTGGCGTTGGACTGGGCTTTATTCTGGCCAAGAGAGGCTTTCAGGGCCCTGGTCCATCCAGGCCAAATGTGCTCTTGCTCCAAGGGGAAAGGGCACACGGCCGAACGCCTAAGCCTCCTGGGTGGGGCTCCTTCAGAGAGGGCCTCCTCCACTCCTGCCCAGACATGGCGGCCATTTGGGTGCCTGGCAGTCTCCCGGACCACGATCCTTATCACAGTGCCAGTCTCTGGAGCTTCCCTGACCCAATTCGGTCTTGGGTCACACTTACTCCCATGCCTAGTGGATCTCTTGACCTCCTAGGGACACTATCCTTGTCCCATACTTCACCCCCATCACTCCTCCCCAGGAAGTGAAGGTGTCTGGTCGGTGAGATTTGCAAAGTATCTCCTCTTGGTGGCAGTACTGCACCAGAAATGCCAAAGTGCCCTTCCACCCCAAGTCCTCTCCCTCCGCCCTTTCCTAAGGAAAAAAAGCCAGCCTCTGTTCAGCTTGGCTAACACAAGGTGGTTCACCATCTTGGCCACTTGAGAGCAAAGGGGCAAATGCCTCAAAATCTGGCGCTCCATCCTGCAAGGCCTGGTCTCTGTAGAATCTTCTTAGCCTGCCTTCATGACACAAAAGCAATGACTCCCCACCTAGACACCCTAGCAGGGGACCTGAAAGTATCTCTATTTCTTTAACACTTTGCGTTTGCCACCCCCGCGGAAAACATTCAGACCATGAGGCTTCTTATGGCTTGATACAAAGACAGTTGGTCCACAGGTACCAGCAAGAGGTCAAGTGAGGTAAACTCGCAATACAATAATCCTGTTAAGCTGGCTGATGTTACGTGACTGTTCAGTTTTCAGATATGGATTATTATACTCATACATTGGTCAGAAATGGAACTACATGGTATTCTAAAGACACCTGTCCTTGTATCTGGCCTATATTCATTGTCTCAATGCTTCCCACGGGAAAGTTTTCAATGAAAAACAAGTATGATTTCTGTACACTTGCGAGAGTTCATGCATTTCACTCTGGAGCATTTCCTATGAAGGCACAAGCCTTTGGTCAGGTTTCTGAGCGATCGGCATGTGCTACATGATGAAGACTTTACCTACGTCAGGCACACCTCTAGAATTCACTCTCCATGACTATGGCAGACGCAGTGTGGAATAATCTCTGAAGGAACACACTGGCCAAGTAAAGGTATCTGAAGACAGCATAATCAGAAGGAAATGCATTCTGCTGGTGACTCCATGCCCCATTTTCCCAGCTGCTCCCACATTGTTCTGGCTGGGAATATCCAACCAATTTATGTTTTCTTTTGGTTTTTTTTTTTTTTTTTTTTAATTTTTCTCTTGGTCTACACATTAACGTATTGCTCCAGAGGCCCGATGTGACTGAAAGCTGTTAGAAAAGCCTTTAAATCAACTGAGAAAATCAAGCAAAATTCTAAAGAGCCTCCACCACATGCCATAAGACCCCCAAAGAAAGGCAAGTCACAATCTTATGTTATCCTGTCCATCTTTGAAAGATTGTCCCATGCACACAGCAAACAACTGTTTGGGTGGAAGGTTAAAATGTCTGTTTCTTCCTCAGTCTGCGTTTGCAATGACATAGAGGTATACACATATCCACTTGGATATTTCTTTCTGGTTTCATATTGTAGGCGATTCATCAAACTTCAATCCTTCAAGGAACCTTTCTGCTTTTTCCCTCAAAAGAGGACACGCTTCTGCCAAGGATTCAGGCCCACGAGGACCACCATCTCATTCTTTCTATGGCAGGCAGTGTATATTCCCTCCCACGGCTGAGTAACAAGACATCCCACCATTCACCTCTGGAGGGTCCTTCTGGTCCCTTTCTACTTCTCACTTCTACAAATCCTGGGTGAAAGACACCCTCTTGGATACGCTCCTCTGCTCATTTGTGAATATAATCCTGCATTTTCAGAGAAGCAACAGAATGAATCAAAAATTCTCATGTACTTTCATTCAATTCTTGGATCAATACTGTCAAATGGTTTTCCAAGAGGCGGGTACCTAAACGCATCAGCCTAAATGTTCGTGGATGCTTGAATTTCAATCAGGCTTAGAAAAGCCCCCTTTCATGCCAAGCTTCTCCAATTTTCAAGCATTTCAACAATATATCTTACTTTAGTTCTTGTCAGCAAAATAAGGGCCTGTGTACAATCAAAGCACAAATAGGAACAGAAGACCCTAAAGAAGAAAAAGACTAGCATTCTGTATTCCATAGTTTAAAGGGAGTCGCTGTATATCATGTTTAACAAAGCCTTGAAAAGAAAAGGCAATACAGAATTTAGAGTTTTGTTTTATTTTGATCCTCTTAAATTCTGGTTTACAGGCTCTATAATACTCTAAACTTAGCCCATCTTGTTCGGTACACGAGAGTGTCTATGCCCTTCCCAAATTCATCAAATTGAGATCTATATCATCTTCTGGAGTCACTGGATTATCTGTTGCCCACAAAAACTAACTTTCAAAATCTTTGGAATTTCAGCAAATGTGTTAACGGAGAAATGCAAGGGTTTCAGGACCCTCCAATGAGATGGGAACAGTGGGAACATTTGAATTCTGTTTGCAACACTGAACGTAAGAGAGAAAACAAAATATTTCAGAGAAATGGATTTGTAATTTTTTACCCAACTTTTACCCACCCAGTGCCAGAAGATCCAACACTCAGAGGCATATGCTTCAAAACTTTTTCACCTTTCCTAGGGTTGATAAGAACCAATAAGGAAAATATTTATACCCTTCACTGCCACCTAGAGGGTTAACAAAATTCTTAACAATCAAGGGCTCTACCAATATTTTTTTCAGCCCAATTCCATGGACAAATATCCCATTACTAAACAGAATAAAGGGATTTATATTACCAATAATGAAAGATTATATGGCTAGGAATAATTGAACAAAAACAGGAAACACTTCACAGGAGGTAAACTTTAAAGGGTCAAGAAAGACAGGAAAACACACTTAAACAAGAGTAAACATGTATTATATTCTTGAATAATAAGACTCAACCTCAAGGTGCCTGGGTGGCTCAGTTGGTTAAGAGTCCGACTCTTGACTTCTGCTCAGGTCCTGATCTCACGGTTTGTGATATGGAGCCCCACGTCAGGCTCTGCGCTGACAGTGCTGAGCCTGCTTGGGATTCTCTCTCTCTCTCTCTCTCTCTCTCTCAAAATAAATAAACATAAAAAATACTCAACCTCTTGAATATGTTAATTCATCATCAGTAAATTAATCAACCTATTCTAATCCCAAGAACAATCCAAAAGGCTTTTGAAGGCTTTGTTGTTGTTTTCCATTATTCATAAGGTACAATAAAATAAATAGGCAGGAATATCAGGACAGTTTTGATAATGAATGGCCACGTGGTGGGATGACTAGATGTGCCATATATGGAGAACACAAAGACCAAGACTAGACCCCAAAATGGGCCACTTTCTTACATCCTACACAAAAATAAACTCGAAATGGTTCAAGACCTAAATGTAAGAACTGAAACCATAAAACTCCTAACCCACCCCCTCCGCCCCAAACATAGGCAGTAAACTCTTAAGACATCAGCCTGGGCAGTATTTTTCTGGATCTGTCTCCCAAGGCAAGGGAAACAAAAGCAAAAATAAACAATTGGGGCTATGGCAAACTAAAAAGCTTTTGCACAGCAAAGGAGATCATCATCAAAATGAAAAAGCAACTTACTGAATGGGAGAAGATACGTGCTAATCATATATCCAATAATGGGTTAATAACCCAAAATATATAAAGAACTCATACAACTCAGTAACAACAACAACAAAAAAATCCTATTAAAAAAATGGCCAGAGGACCCAAAGATATTTTTCCAAAGACATACAGATGGCCAAGAGACATATGACAAAGATGCTTGATATTTCCTAACATCAAGGAAATGCAAATCAAAACTACAATATCACCTCACACCAGTCAAAATGTCTAGTATCAAAAAGGTAAGAAATAACAAGTGTTGGCAAGGATGCAGAAAAAGGGGAACCCTCATGCACTACTGATGGGAATGCAAACTGGTACAGCCACTCTGGAAAACAACATGGAGGTTTCTCAAAAAAATTAAAAATGTAAATACCATAAGATCCAATAGTTCTACTACTGGGTATTTACCTGAAGAAAACAAAAACACTAATTCAGAAAGATATATGCACCCCTATGTTTACTGCAGTATTTACAATATCCAAGATATGGAAGCAACCCAAGTGTGTACTGATAGATCAATGGATAAAAATGTGGTGTGTACACACACACATACACACACACAATGGAATATTACTCAGCCATAAAAAAGAATGAAATCTTGCCATTCACGACAACATGGATGGGCTTAGAGGGTATTAGCTAAGTCAGGTAAGTCAGAGAAAGACAAATACCACGTGATTTCACTAACATGTGGAATCTAAAAAACAAAACAAAAAACAGCAGCATTTTCACAAATACAGATAACAAATGGGTGGTTGCCAGAACGGAAGGAGGAGTGGGGCAGTGGGTGAAATAGGTGAAGGGCATTAACAAGTACAAGCTTACGGTTATAAGATAAATAAGTCATGGGGATGAAAAGTAAAGTATAGGGTATGTAGTCAGTAATATTGTAGTAACTTTGTATGGTGACAGAAGGTAACTATGCTTACTGTGGTGAGCATCTCATAATGTATATAATTGAATCACTATGCTGCACACTTGCAACTAATTTAAGTTAGTTTATTTTCAGTAATCTCTACACCCAACGTGGAGGTCAAACTCACAACCCTGAGGTCAAGAGTCACATGCATGGGGTGCCTGGGTGGCTCAGTTGGTTAAGCGTCAGACTCTTGATTTCGGCTCAAGTCATGATCTCATGGTTCATGAGTTTGAGCCCCACATCTGGCTCTACGCTCAGAGCATGGAGCCTGCTTGGGATTCTCTCTCTCCACTCTACCCCTCCCCCATTGCACGAGCACTCTCACTTTCTCTCTTGCTCTCAAGATAAATAAATCAACGTAAAAAAAATTGTAAAAAGGATTCACATGCTGTTCCAACTGAGCCAACCAGGTGCCCCCCACCTGAAACTAACTTAATACTGTATGTCAGTAACACTTCAATTAAAAAAAGGAGAACAGACCCAAGGACATACAAGAGTTTAGTATATAAAAGGTAGGCTCCCAAATCTGTGGACGTAAAGACAGATTTGGGGGTCGCCTGGGTGGCTCAGTTGGTTAAGCATCCAACTTAGGTTCAGGTCACGATCTCATGGTCTGTGAGTTTGAGCCCCCGCATCAAGCACAGAGCCAGCTGACAGCACAGAGCCAGCTTAGGATTGTCTGTCCCTCCCCCCCCACTCTCCTCCCCCATGCACACTCACCTTCTCTCAAAAATAAACAAACATTAACAAAAAAAGGACAGATTTGGGACAAAGGGGTACCCAGGTTCTTGGTTCCACATTTCACACAAGAAGCCAGGATAAACTCTATATAGATCCAAGAATTAAATATTCAGTGAACAGAATCATAAAACCCCTAAAAGCACGGGCTGATTCCTTAATAACCCTGCAGCAGGGAACGCCTTTCTACCTTTGATTCAAAATCCATCAAAGAAAACATGGATATATATGAACATGTAAAATTCACCATATTAAAAAAAAAAAAAACTCTTGCAAGCAAAGTCAGAAAAGCAATGATAAATAGGGAAAAATATTTTCAACTCACACTAGTCTTACTCAAATACAGGAGAAGCTTTAGGAATTATTTAAGGGGTGCCTGGATGGCTCAGTCGGTTAAGCGCCCGATTCTTCATTTCAGCTCAGGTTGTGATCTCACAGTCCATGGGTGCGAGCCCCACATCTGGCTCTGCAGTGATGGCGCGGGGCCTGCTTGGGATTCTCTCTCTCTCTCCATCTCTCTGCCCCTCCCTTGCTCATGCTCTCCCTCTCTCTCAAAAATAAACATTAACAAAGAAAATCATTTGAGTAACACCCAACAGTAAAAGATATCAACGGTCCACAGAGAAACACAAAAGTACCCTAAATATACAAAAAGGTTTCCCACCAACTAATAAGGAAAATCTAAACAAAAATTGCACTGTTATACAATTCCTTACACATCAAGGGTTTCTAATCGTGACCTGCCCCTCTGAGGGACCCGTATTACCAGTTTATCGTACTCTTTATGTATGGACCATTTCTTGCCCTGTGTTGAACCTGGCTCATCTGAAGTGGTTTCATTGCTATTTTCTTGCAAGGATTTGTCCCGCCCATGCAGACAGTCAAGTGCCATTTCACAGGTAGATGTTTTTACACAAAGAACGGAGCCAATCTCTTTGAAGACTTCAGATGGGAATAATCATACTGTAAACAGGGTACTAGTGAAAACCCCTAACGCTCACATTTCAATTGCCATCTCATGCCATCAGATCATCGCAGAACTTCTGTGAGCTGTTAAATTTTGGAAATAAGACCAAATGTCTGCCTCGGTATCAGTAACAAGAAACACAAGCACACCAGTAACGCGGTCATCTGGAAATATCTAGTGCTTTCTTTCCTTCTGGACTTTTTTTCCGTCTATATCAAATTGGTTCGCTTCATACATATTTTTGTATTGGGGTATCCCCTGCTTCCCAAAAGTTTGAGTTCCACTACTTCACTTTTATAAAAGACCAACACTAGCATGGTAACGGTTTTTGTGAAAGCAAAAATCCTCGGATGTCCTTCAGTTAGCAAAAACAGGTACTACTACCGGTCTTTTTTTTTAACGTTTATTTATTATTGAGAGATAGACACAGAGTGTGAGCAGGGGAGGGGTAGAGAGAGGGGGAAACACAGAATCTGAAGTAAGCTCCAGGCTCTGAGCTGTCAGCCCAGAGCCCAACGCGGGGCTCGAACTCACAAACTGCGAGATCATAACCCGAGCCAAAGTCGGTGGCTTAACCAACTGAGCCACCCAGGGCGCCCCACTACCAGTCTTTCTTAAAAGCGAAGTGGCCTAACACGAATGTTCAGTAAGTGCACTATACTCTTAGCTTTATGCCATTTCAGCTTAGGTTTCAGAGGAATGTTCTCTAATTTCTGACAACAGGGGAAACCTGTATTGCCACTAGCCTTCATTATCTTTGATCACCTGAAACTACTTCTTTAAAAAGCTTGTTTCTTTCATTAGTAATCACCCTCCTTTCAGATCCTCGTATTCACAGAAAACTGTAAAAAGATGAAAACATAAAGCACCAGTAATCCCATCACTTGGGGAAAGCCCCCCAAAATTCGGGGGTTTGGTTAAAAGTATATGTGGAAATAGAATTATTTTAGGTCAAAAATCCATTACTAACATCTGTGCTGTTTGATAACCCATCAACTTTTTCAAAAAACTGTTCACTGAAAATCCTAACTTAAATTCCAGTTTGGTCTTTAAAAAGTTTTAAGAACTGAGATATGGTTAAAATTGGTCTGAAAGAGCCTCTTCAAAAATCCCACTCCTTCACAGTAAACACAATAGCCTGGCCCTTCCACCTGCATTTTTTTCATTCATGAATGGCCAGCAGGACGTGTGTATCTGGATAGGTCTGCGACAAACAAACATGCACGTTTGCATGCAGGTAAAGCAAACTTCTGTCCTTTGTTCGTTTCTATGACTACAATTATAGAACCTACATTTTCTTTTCAGATGTCGCCAGGGACTGAACAAGGTGTACATTTGTCATAAATAATCAAACATGGACAGAACGGATTTGTGGAGAGTAGGCACCCTTCTTTAAATGAGTGAAACACAGTAAGGCCAGTGCACAAATACCAAGCTCTTAAAAGTTTTTAATTTTTTTAATGTTTATTTATTTTTAAGAGAGAGACAGAACACGGGCCGGGGAAGGGCAGAGAGAGAGGGGGACACACAGAATCCGAAGCAGGCTCCAGGCTCAGAGCTGTCAGCACGGAGCCGGACAAGGCGCTCGAACTCACAAACCGTGAGATCATCGCCTGAGCTGAAGTCCGAGGCTTAACCGACTGAGCCATCCAGGCGCCCCTACAAAGCTCTTAAAAGTTTTAAACACACAGGAAGACAAGAGGCTGGATTCCTTCACTCAGGTCATTTCATCTCTTCAAATTTAGTCCCCGGCTAAGTTTCAAATCGCGAGGAGCACCAACGACTTGTGAAAATTAACCCTGGTCTCCCAAATCCCCTTAGTCCATTTAAAATAATGTGGATGACATATTATCTGCAACCTATTCTGTGAATCCGCTAGTTTCACTTAAATAAGCAATTTATAGGTCAGAACAGTTTCCTTAAGCCAGTCCTTAAGCACTGGGTTTCTTACAAGATTTTCAAGAAACTTTGTCCGAAATGAGTAGAGAATTGAGCCCAACACGGGCCAAGGACACCTATTCTTCCCTCAGTTACACGAAATGTCACTTTTCTGGCGATACATTCCGAGGAGCCCTCCATCCAAACCAACCGGGCAGAACCTCCTGCGGCCACGTAAGTGGGGAAGAAGGCGAGGGGCCAGAGTGGGGATTGGGGACAAGGATCCGCGCCCTCCCCACCCCCACCCCGCAGCCACAGGGAAACGCTCCCAGGCCCACCGACCAGGGAGGCCCGAGAAGGCGCTCCTGGGAGGCTCCCCCTACACGCGCCTGAGCACAGAACTTAGACGGCGGTACAATCCCGGAGCCCGCGCTCGCCCCGCCTCGGCCAGTCCCCTCCTGTCCCTCCAAGCCGGCCGGGCAGCAGCCACCGCTGGCCTACGTCGCACGCCGGGGACAGGCTGTCCACATTCTGGAGGACAGGGAAGGTCCTCGGGCCCGGAAGGGCCGCTCAAGCCCGGCCCCCCCCCCCCCCCCGGTCCCCTCGCGCCCGAGAAGGGAAAGGAACTGCAAAGGGACGAAAGCCGAGGGACCCACCTGGCGGAGGCCGCGCGCCGGCGGGAAAAACAAAGTCGGCTCCGGTCCTCGCGCGGGGCCGCACGATAACGACTGCGCCCCCCGGCCCATCCCTGCCGTAAAGCTGCGCCCTCGAGGCCGTGGGTAGGCCACCCCTCGCAACGTCGGCGTCTCCTCCTATTCCCCGGAGCGTGCGCAGGCTTGGAGGTACGGGGTCGCAGCGGGGGCGGGGGCGGGGGCGGGGGCGGGGGCGGGGGCGGGGGCGGGGGCGGGGGCGGGGGCGGGGGCTGAGAATCCGGGTTCCTCGGTGTCGGCCCCGCCCAAGGGAGGGGTGGGACATTCCCAGGTGCTAGAAGGGGCGGGAAGAGGTGGGCGTGGGAAGATGAGAGCGTAAAGCGGTCTTTTACGGTTTGCTCGGGAAAATCAATTTGTCCGCCGCCGGCAAGAGGGCACGTGGTGAAGGTGCTCAAACAATAAAACCGAAAATGTGCCGTTCCGCAGTAGCAAAACTATTTAGGGGGAAAGAAGTTTCAATACGTACACTTTCAGACGAGGTTACACGTTGGCATCATTCATACGCCTGAGGTAATGGAAACTTTAATTGCTCCCTCCCCGGGTGAGAGTCGGGATCGGAAGAGCAGGCGCTCTTTGCGCCCCATCACCTCCCGCTCTTTGCCCAGGACCTGCTAGGAAGCCAGCGTCCTTTGTGTGGCCTTTCCGGGGCTGCTGCAGGTGGTGTCCACACCGCCTGTGATGTGCCGGGTCCGAAAGAATCACAGCGACTGGAACGCTTCTCCTGTCTGATCAGTGTCTTGATTTATTTCCTCCTATTGAAAGAGGAAAACCTTCCTCTTGCAAAATAATGTTCCCATAATGGAGACACATATAGAAGAAAAGGAACCTATAGGTGATGCGGCCAGAGATGAGGGGTGTTAATTTGGTGCGTGTATCCTCCCAGCAGGTTGTAATCTATATCTGTGAAGATATGTTTGTGTACTTTTTCTCTCCATTGACAAACGCAATCCTTTCTTATTTTTAAAGAAGAAAATCTTCACAAATACGGGAATACAGACCTGTTTCAAGAGAGAATTGAAGTCACCCCGGCCCACACCTGCCCACCACCCTCAAGACCACCTGCTGTCCGGCTGCTCCCAGCCTGGTTCAAGCTGGGACTCACAGCCCCTTTTTCTCACCCATTCCCTAGGTTGTTTGGGCAGAAGTGGGTGGGAATTTCTAGGGCGGAAGGAAGGAGGATAAAGAAGACCCCGAGAGTCTTTGTCCTGGCCAGGCGGTGGCCTTTTTGCATTTCAGGTCAACACCAGAAATCTCACAAAACCCAGCTGCCTTCCACTCCCAGGGGTGAAGGGAGGGGTTCATTCCCTGCCTCCCTCTCCCCACCTGGCAGAGTGGTAAATGAAAGCGTTTCCACCTCCTCCCCTGGTGGGATTACCTGACCAGCGCCTGGGCTCTGGGTCTCAGCTGAGCCTCTGGATTCCTCCCTGTGTTTCTTGTCCTTCACGTTAGGGAGTGGGGGTCATTTCCTCATGCAGAGATCCAAGCCAAAGCCTTTTTCTATTCCCATTCTCCGGGCAGAGACCAGTTCACTAACTACTCATTGTGCCAGGAAACTGAGGTACGAACAGACTCCGTGGCTTTGCCACTGTGAACCAAGGTTGCACAGGAAGTATTCACACACATGCTGCAAATCCATTGGTCCCTCCCATGCTAATGGCCAATGATCACAAGAAAAGATATTCGACATCATCCATCATTAGGGAAGTAAAAATTAAAACCACATGGAGATACCACTTCCTACTTGCCAAGATGACTAAATTAAAAATAAAATGGAAAATAGCAATTGTGGCGAGGTTGTCAAGAATTTAATTTCATATACATTACTAGTGGGAATGTAAGATCATGTGGACACCTGGGAAAGCCATTTGGCAATTCCACCAAAAGTTAAACAGAGTGACCACGTGGTCAGCAATTCCATTCCTGGGTATATATAACAGAGAACTGAAAACATTCAAACAAAAACTCGTACATGAATGTTCACAGCAGCATTATTCATAAAGCTAAAGGGGGGAAACAACCCCAATGTCCATCAACTGATGAACATTTAAACAAAATGTGTTGTATCCATATCATGGAATTTTATTTAGTCATAACATGGATACACATTACGACATGAATTAACCTTTAAAATATAGTATTTTTTAATTAACGTTTATTTATTTTGGAGAGACAGAGACAGAGTGCAAGTGGGGGAGGGGCAGAGAGAGAGGGAGACACAGAATCCGAAGCAGGCTCCAGGCTCTGAGCTGTCAGCACAGGGCCTGACGCGGGGCTCGAACTCACGAGCCGTGAGATCATGACCCGAGCCGAAGTCGGACACTTAACTGACTGAGCCACCCAGGCACCCCGAAAATATAGTGCTTTTAAGAAGCCAGCACAAAAGAATACGTATTTCATGATCCTATTCACAAGAAATGTCCGGAATAGGCAAATCCATAGGGAAAGAAAGTGGATTAGAAGTTGTCAGGGGGAATGGGGAATGACTGCTAATGGGTATGGACTTGCTTTTTGGGATGATGAAAATATTCTAAACTTGATTGTGATGGGTGCACAAATTGGGGAACATAAAAAAAGTGACTTGTACATTTTAAAATTATAAATTATATACAGCATGAATTTCATATCAATAATAAAAAGCAAGCCCACACATAAATTTAATAAAATTTAAGTAAAAGAACAATGTGTGGGTGAATCAAAGTAAAAATACTATGACCCACTGATTCATATTCATATCATCAGTGTGTGAATCACAACGTGTGTTCTGATGTGATGTAATAGGAGTACAAAGCATTAATTATAAAACATTCTTGCTAAAGTAATTTAACCTGAATCTAACCAAGTCACATGACAAGATACTTTGTTTGTAATGGAATATGTTCAGGACAAAGATGTCTACAGAGAAATCAGAATGTGAGTAATTCTACGAGACAAATAATCCAGTATTTTCATCAAAGAAATGGCAAAGAAAAAGGGTTAAAGGGATGTTATAGACGAAAAGAGGATTAAGTCATAATTTGGCCAATTCTATGGATGATCCTTGTTTGGATCCTAATAAGAACAAATCAAATTTGAGAGACATATTTAGGTCAAGCAGGCATATTGGACATGGATATTTTCACGTGGCATTAAGGAATACAGTTGACCCCTTCAACAATGAGGGGAGTTGGGGTACTGACCTCCTTGTGCAGTCAAAAATCCAAGTATAACTTTTGAGTCCCCCCCAAACTTAACTACTAATAGCCTACTGTTGACCAAAAGCCTTACCAGTAACATAAATATGTGTTTTGTATGTTATATATGTTATATGGTATATTCTTACAATAAAGTAAGTTAAAGAAAATCATAAGGAAAGGAAAATACATTTATAGTACTGTACTATGTGAAAAAAATAAATCTGTGTATAAGTGGACCCGTGCAGTTCAAACCTGTTTTGTGCAAGGACAGCTATAATTATAATTTCTTAGAGGCAATGATAATATTTGGGTTTTTTAAAGCCCTTATCTGTTAGAGCGTTTGTTATAGTAGAGTATATGGATTGTATAGCTTAAGATTTATGTGCAAAACCATATATCTGCAATATGTTTTGAAATGCTCAACCAAAAAAAAATTGGCAAAAAAACCCAAACAAAACCCACAACTGGCACAGTGTTGAATATTGCTCATGTTGATTGTTGTTGAAGCTGTTTGGCAGATGCATAGGATTTCTGACATATTGTTGCATCTGCTTTATTTGAAATCACCCATGATAAAGAGTAAACAGAAACAAAATCATAGTTTGAGCACGGTATTGAGAAATATGGGTGAAAATACCAAACTTAAAGAGTTAATCTTGGTTATGTTTACAAAGCTGTAATTGTATCTCCAGGTAGAAGTGGAAACAAGTGATTTTTGTTTATTATAGAAATATTCAAAGCTTAATTGAAGTGAATGGTATCTATTTTTTAATAGTCTCTTATATGAGAATGTAAATATGTGGAAGAAAATCCTGAAAACTGCTCACCGTACATTTAATAGGATCACCTTTGGAACAGCATGAACGTTAGGCCAAAAGTGACTTTGGTTTTTTGCTGAGCACCTACTATGTGCCAGACGCTGTTCTTAATGCTTGAAATACAACCATGAAAGTGACAAAGAAAAAGGTCCCAGTTCACATGGGGCTCACATTTCTAGTGGGGAAGATCAAGGAGACACATATATATATGAGGGATAATGATCTGTTCTTTGCAACACACTGGGGTAGGGAAGGGGAGTAGGCCATGGGAAGGATGTGGGGATTTGCACCTTCGATAGGTTGTGCAGCAAAGGCCTTACTGAGAAGGTGACAAAAATCCTGAAGGAAGAGATCCTATGGAGATCTGGGGAGGAAAGTTGCAAAGAGAGGGAATATCCTGTACCTCTTGTGCTGTTACTCTGTAAAATCGTCCAGCCACTGACCGAGTGTCATTTTCCCTCCCATTTCGATGCAACAGTTGCTGTTGTATTTTGTTGTATTTCGGCAGTATGCAAATTGGTCAGGTTTAGGGCCAGGCTTACCGTGATGGTTTACGTAATTAAAGACACGGTTCAAGACCTTTGCCACTTTGAATCAATTGAGGCTCTAGCCATTGCCTACTAAGCATGTATGCTTCTATAAGTTAGATCTTTTTTGAACACGTGTATACGTTCTTCCTTGCTTAGCACCTTGAGTGGCTCAGTACAGTTGTACAAGCTGTTCACAGCTACTTGAGTGATACCACTGTACAAAATCCAAACTGTCCCTTGCTGCCTCGTGCCAGGATATTCATCCCTCGCCAGTGGGGAACATTTCTAAACCTGTGCATGTAGGGCTAACAGGATATTGATTTTATTAACCTTAAGGACAGTAGCTTAACTAAGCAGAAAGGCTGATCCATATCTTTGGCCACTGAATCCCAGCAAATTATAGGGTGAAGCTATAGATTTTTTCATGTGGAATCTTAGAAAAGTTGATTTGTATCTGTGGCGAGGGTACTCAAAAATACTTTCTTTCCTTTTCAGGTCACAGGTTTTGTTTTTGTTTTCGTTTTTGTTTTTAAGTGTATTTGGGAGTGGGGGGAGGGGCGGAGAGAGAGAGTGAGGGAGAGAGAATCCCGAGCAGGCTCTGCGCTGTCAGCACAGAGCTGGATGTGGGGCTCAAACCCACAAACCATGAGATCGTGACCTGAGCCGAAATCAAGAGTGGGATGCTCAACCGACTGAGCCACCCAGGTGCCCTCCCCACCCCGATCCCAGTTTTATAAGAAAATT
The DNA here is from genome assembly GCF_023721935.1 of Panthera uncia. NCBI lineage: Eukaryota > Metazoa > Chordata > Mammalia > Carnivora > Felidae > Panthera > Panthera uncia. The sequence goes on from NC_064817.1 coordinate 90,823,636, forward strand.
GAAGAGTGTGATCTACAGTGTGTGCTACACGTGCGATGGTGTGGACCCAGAGTTCAAGCATAGACGAAGAACGGACTCTGATTTCACACTTCTGATAGGTATATGAGTTAACTCCGCGTTGTATTTTGTACTTTGATTCTGTGTTACCCCCTTCCGTACCTAAGCTCCTTTTTCTTTTCTTTTTTTTTAATGTTTATTTATTTTTGAGAGCAAAAGTGCAAGTGGGGGAGGGGCAGGGAGAGAGAGAGAGAGAGAGAGAGGAACAGAGAATCCAAAGTGGGCTCTGCGCTGTCACAAACTGGGAGATCATGACCTGAGCCAAACTTGGACACTCAACCTCAAATCAAACTCAACCGACTGAGCCAACCAGGTGCCCCTAAGGCTCCTTTTTCAAAGTAGGCGCCTCACTGAACTTCCTGTGTTAATATCTGGTGAGCACCGTGTCCATGCATGCTCAGTCGCTCTAATGATTTATTATGATGATCATAGAGTTCTGCCTGGGGGATTAGAAATATTAACCTATCTGGTACTTTCTAACATCCCTGCACTCAGTTGTAGATGATAAGCTGTAAGATCTGATCTCAGCTTTGCTGCCAATTGGCTGTGGCTCTGAGTAAGTTGCACTCTTGGGTCTTGGCTTCTTCACTGTTACAAGTGGATGATAAGGGGCACCTGCGTGCCTCAGTTGGTTAATCGTCCAACCTTGGCTCAGGTCATGATCTCACGGTTCATGAGTTCGAGCCCTGCATTGGGCTCTCTGCTGTCACTGCGGAGCCTGCTTTGGACCCTCTGTCTCCCTCTCACTCTGCCCCTAACTCTCTCTCACAAAAATAAATGAACATTTAAAAAAAGAAAAAGAAAAAAGTGGAAGCTAAGATTAGTGGCCTTCTAAGAAGGCATCTTTCCACTCACATACTTTAGACTTGTGTGATTTTGAATTGTATGTGCGGTTAATTTAATTAAATTTATTTATTTAATTAAAAAATTTTTTGACATCTTTATTTATTTTTGAGAGACAGAAAGAGACAGAACACAAGCAGGGGAGGGGCAGAAAGAGAGGGAGACAGAATCAGAAGCAGGCTCTCGGCTCTGAGCTGTCAGCACAGAGCCTGACACGGGGCTCAAATCTATGAACCATGAGATCATGACCTGAGCCGAAGCCGGATGCTTAACCGACCGAGCTACCAGGTGCCCCTAAAAATTTTTTTTATGTTTATTTACTTATTTTTGAGAGAGAGAGAGAAAGTGTGAGCAGTGGAGGGGCAGAGAGAGTGGGAGACAAAGAATCTGAAGCAGGCTCCGGGCTATCAGAACAGAGCCAGACATGGAGCTTGAACTCATGAACTATGAGATCATGACCTGAGCCAAAATCAGATGCTTAACCAATTGAGCCACCCAGGCACCCCTGTGTGTTTAATTTTAAATTACAAGCAGAGAGGGGTTCGCTGGGTGGCTCAGCCGGTTAAGCATCTGACCTTGGTTCAGGTCATGATCTCACAGTTCATAAGTTCAAGCCCCACGTCAGGCTCTGTGCTGACAGCTCAGAGCTTAGAGCTGCTTTGTATTCTCTCTCTCTCTCTCTCTCTCTCTCTCTCTCTGCTCCCCCCACCCACACTGGTGCTCTGTCTCTCTTGCTCTCAAAAATAAACAATAAAAAAATTTTTAAAATTACAAGCAGAGAGATTACATGACTCTGAAATGTAGCAATGAGCTATTTACAGAAGGAAATTGTAGACATTATCTTGTGTAGGCACATGCTCATAAACACATAAGGAGAAGCTGATTTAGGAGAGGGAAGGGAGTGTGGATTCAGAGAAATCTTTTTCTTTTCTTCTTCTTTTTTTTTTTTTTTTAAGTAGTTTCCATGTCCAACACAGGGCTCAAACTCACAACCCTGAGATCGAGACCTGAGATCAAGAGGCCAATGCTCTACCAACTGAGCCACCCAGGTGCCCCAGATTCATAGAAATCTTAAAGTTTATTTTTTTTTTCAGTAATCTCAACACCCAACGTGGGGCTTAAACTCCCGACCCCGAGATCAAGAGTCACATGCTCTTCCCACTGAGCCATCCAGGCGCCCCTGGATTCAGAGAAATCTTAACATGGATCATAGTAAAGTCAAACAAACAAGCTCACATCTTTCAGTGAACCAGAATATCAGATCAAGGCTGCCTGGCTGGGTCAGTTGGTGGAGCATACAACTCTTGGTCTCAGGATCGTAAGTTCAAGCCCCACATTGGGTGTAGAGATTACTTTAAAAAAATACAGTATCAGATCATTGATTGATCAAAGTCTTTGAGGAGGAATTGAAATTTAAAGATACTAGAGAAGATTTGGATTAGCCAGTGTGAGACATTTTCTAGGACTCAGATATGAATAGATACAACAATTATTAAGTAGTATTTTAGGTTTAACCCTAACCATTATTATTCTCCGTGTTGCTTGCACACTCTTTCTTCAGACTTGGATCTGAATGCCTTTTATAATTTCTAAAGGTCATATATACTCTGAGAATGAATGATTAACCGTGAAAGTACTTATTCTTCCACTAAGCTAAAGACAATTCCAGACAATGGGGTGCCTGGGTAGCTCAGTCGGTTAAGCGTCCGACTTTGGCTCAGGTCTTGATCTCATAGTTCATGAGTTCGAGCCCCGCGTCGGGCTCTGTGTTGACAGCTCAGAGCCTGGAGCCTGCTTCCGATTCTGTGTCTCCCTCTCCCTCCCCTGCTTGCGCTCTCTCCCTGTCTCTCTCTCTCAATAATAAATAATAAACATTTAAAAAAAGACAATTCCGGACAAGAAGATACATCACTTTTAGAAGCAGGAGTAGCGTTATAGAATGTAGTAGCCTTCTAGAATGACTTCAGATGACATTGCAACAGAGGTGAAATAAGATGGGAATATGGTCTTTCTTTAGCCGGACCAAGCAGTGTTCACAATAAATATTCAGGTTTGTTTGGTCTTGTGTAGAGGCTCGATGAAGATCTGTAGCAGGACACAGCAGAAGAATGTCCATCATTTAATGTTTTATTTATTCTGGAGAGAGAGAGAGAGACAGAGCATGAGCGAGGGAGGGGCAGAGAGAGAGAGAGCGGGACACAGAATCCCAAGCAGGCTCTAGGCTCTGAGCTGTCAGCACAGAGCCTGATGCGGGGCTCGAACCCACAAGCAGTGAGATAGATCATGACCTGAGCCGAAGTCGGGTGGTCAACCGACTGAGCCACCCAGACGGCCCAAGAATGTCCATCATTTAGATGATCTCTCTGGCTTAGCACTGTATTTTAACCTCTCACGTTCCCTCCTAACCTTTTATACAAGTGTTTTGACTTACCATCTCATGGAGAATGCCTTTATGATGTGATCATTCTTTTATTTTTTATTTTTTTTAAGTTTATTTTTGAGGGCACAAGTTGGGGAGGAGGGGCACAGAGAGGGGAGACAGAGGATCTGAAGCGGGCTCTATGCTGACAGAGGAGAGCCTGATGTGGGGCTCAAACTCACGAACCATGAGATCATGACCTGAGCCGAAGTTGGACGTGTAACTGACTGAGCCACCCAGGCACCCCTATGGTGTATATCATTCTCCTGTCTGGTTTTGTACAGCACATCTTTTAGAATGCTAAGCAATTAAGGATGCAGTAGAAAGATTCTAATTTGTATTCATGTGAATCAACTTGAATGTTCTAGTAGTGTGATCTCTCTTCAAGATTAAATATATTTAAGAAGTTGAACCATCTGACAACTTATTTTTATACTTAATTGTCTAATTTATTAAGCTTAAATATATAGTATGTAACATTAAAAAACAGTATAAATTATTTTTGCTTTTCTTTCCCTTGCCTCAGGAGATCCATCTAGAAAGACATTGCTATGGCCCAATGTCAAAGAAGTTATTGCCTGTGTTCTCCTATGATTTTTGTAGTTTCAGGTCTCACATTTAGGTCTTTCATCCATTTTGAATTTGTATTTGTGTATGGTGTAAGAAAGTGGTCCAGTTTCATTCTTTTGCATGTTGCTGTCCAGTTTTCCCAACACCATTTGTTGAAGAGACTGTCTTTTTTCCCGTTGCATATTCTTGCCTCCTGTGTTGATTAATTGACCATATAATTGTGAGTTCATTTCTGGGTATTCTGTTCTGTTCCACTGATCTGTGTGTCTATTTCTGTGCCAGTACCATACTGTTTTGATCACTGCAGCTTTGTAATATAACTTGAAGTCCAGAATTGTGATGCCTCCAGCTTTGCTTTTCTTTTTCAAGGTTGCTTTGGCTATTCAGGGTCTTTTGTGGTTCCGTACAAACTTTAGGATTGTTTGTTCTAGTTCTGTGAAAAACGCTGTTGGTATTTTGATAGGGACTGCATTAAATGTGTATATTGCTTTGGGTAGTATAGAGATTTTAACAATATTTGTTCTTCCAACCCACGGGCATGGAATGTCTTTCCATTTCTTTGTGTCTTCTTCAATTTCTTTCTTTAGCATTTTATAGTTTTCAGAGTACAGATCTTTTGCCTCGTTGGTTAGGTTTATTCCTAGGTATCTTATTATTTTTTGGTGCAATTGTAAATGGGATTGTTTTCTTAATTTCGCTTTCTGCTGCTTCATTATTAGTATATAGAAATGCAATAGATTTTTGTATGTTGATTTTGTATCCTGCGACTTTACTGACTTCATTTATCTGTTCTAGCAGTTTTTTGGTGGAGTCTTTCGGGTTTTCTTTAAAAAAAATTTTTTTAATGTTTGTTTTTGTTTTTGAGAGAGAGAAAGAGTGCATGAGTGGAGGAGGGGCAGGGAGAGAGGGAGGCACAGAATCCGAAGCAGGCTGTAGGCTCTGAGCTGTCAGCACAGAGCCAGACACGGGGCTCAAACTCATGAACTGTGAGATCAAGACCTGAGCTGAAGTCAGATGCTTAACCGACTGAGCCACCGAAGTGCCCCTCGGGTTTTCTCTATATAGTATCATGTCACCTGCAAATAGTGGAACTTTTACTTCTTCTTTGCTGATTCGGATGCCTTTTATTTCTTTTTGTTGTCTGATTGCTGTGGCTAGAACTTCCAGTGCTATGTTGAATAACAGTGGTGAGAGTGGACATCTCTATCTTGTTCTGGACTGTCGAGCAAAAGCTCTCAGTCTTTCCCCATTTGGGATGAAATTACTAAGATCTACTTTTGAATAGCAAAACAAAAAATACCCATGATATGTGAAGAAAAATGTGGCCCACACATTTAAAATTTTTTTATAGTATTTTTTTTTCAGGAGTACAAATGGTTTTGTTTGCATTGAGTTGAGAGCATAGTTCTTCATTACTACCACTATGATTACCAGCACTAGTCCCACCCCCACACAGGGGCAGTTAATTGTCATGAAAACAGTCATGAGTGAAGGCGTGGGAATTAAAGAAGCAACGGGTGTTGGGTGTTCCATTTATTTAATCATAATATTGTTTAAAGCTTTCTGGAAGCTTTATTATTCAGTATGCATTTACGGTGTCAAACATTGCAGGTAAATGAAGAACTCAGAGCTTGAACCCAAGTTGGAAACAAGATGCCAAAAAAGGAAGAAAAGATCAGGGGCTTGGAACAGAATTCCAGCAAAATCAAAAACAGGTAATGAAGCTATATATATATATTTTATCATGTCAAGATGAGTTCTATGGGGGCGCCTGGGTGGCTCAGTCGGTTGAGCGGCCGACTTCGGCTAAGGTCATGATCTCGCGGTCCGTGAGTCTGAGCCCCGCATCGGGCTCTGTGCTGACAGCTCAGAGCCTGGAGCCCGTTTCAGATTCTGTGTCTCCCTCTCTCTGACCCTCCCCTGTTCATGCTCTGTCTCTCTCTGTCTCAAAAATAAATAAACATTAAAAAAATTAAAAAAAAAAAAAGATGAGTTCTATGGTAGGAAATTATCTAGTTCAATAGAGGAAAAATAGGACCAGAAAGAGACTTCCTCATAAATTAAAATTTTAGTTTAAATAACTCTACAAATATGATTTCCCAAGACAAATCATTTCCATGTGTGGAAAAAGACTCGAGCATTAGTTTCTTATGCTTCCCTACATATTTTGTGATAGAAAATATTATGCAAGCAAAATTGTCTTTGAGAGAAAATTTTCACTATAATTTGAATATTTGGGTCCACCTTTATATGACTCCGGGTTCTAGAGAAACAGAACCAATAGGATAGAGATTTTATATATTCTGTGTATATATATATATACACACACAGATATATATGTATTTTATATATACAATTTACAGAATATATTTATATGTACATATGTGTATGTTTTATGTATAACATATACATATTTATATGTAAATATGTATACATATTTTTATTAAAATATATAAAGTTTACATATAACATATGTAATATTGGACATAATATATTCGATATAAAATAAGGAAGCGGCTCACATGATTATGGTAGCAGCAAGTCCCAAGGTCTGCAGCATGAGTTGGCAAGCAGCAGACACAGGAGAGCCATTGGTCTGGATCTAGTCTTAGTAGAAAAGCCTTAGAATCACGAAAACCAATGGTGTAGGTCTGGTTGGAAGTCCAGCATGACTGAAACTCAGGAAGAGCCAATGTTTGTGTTTGAATCCTAATACAGGAAAAATGCCAGTGTCCCAGTTCAAAGGTAGTTAGGCAGTAAGAATTCTTCATTACTAGTTGGAAGATAAGCATTTTTGTTATATTCATGCCTTCAGTTGATTGGATTAGGTCTGCTCACATTAGGGAAGGGAATCTGTGGTACTCAGTTTACCAGTTCAAATGTTAATCTCATCCAGTAACACCCAGAATAATGTTTAACCAGATACCTGGGCACCCTCTTGCCCAGTCATGTTGACACATAAAATTAACCATCAGAATCACTTTTCCTTTCATGAAGAAAATCTTCAGTTATTTTAATAATCCTCAAAGCTTTTGTAGACCTCTATAATCTCGACTACCGTTATTGCAAAACCTGTCAACTTTATATTCCCACCCTCAAGACAGCTCAGATTTGGAGGGAATATTCAGAAAGTGAAGATTGCATCTTAACATGGCAGATCCTCAATAGGTGTTTGTTGCTTGAATTGTTCTGTTTCTACCAGTCTACTGAAAACTTACATAAAAAATCAACAGTGAACTCCATGTGACCCAATCTGGTGGCCTTTTCGTAGCCTCATTTTGCTTTACTATATCTGTAATATTTGACATTTTTTTTCTATCCTACTTCACTTTTTTTTTCCTCTAGGAAGTTGGTGACTCTCCCTTTTTTCACTCCCCAAATTTGGGCATTCACCTAGGTCTGTCCTCAGCTCATGACAAATGGCACGCATTCATGAGGAGGTAGTCTGCTATAATAAAAAGGGAGCCGAATTAGGTATATGAAGAACTGTATTCAGGTCCTAATTATGTTCCACACTAAATTTGTGACCTTTGACCAATCACGTAAGTTTTTGGATTCTCAGTGTCTCATCTGTAAACAAGGAGATAAAACTACTTGCCCTACCTATATTATAGGGTTATAATAAGGTTCAAAAGGGATAATGTAAAAACTTTGATAAGCATATATTACTATATAAATGGATATTACTTATGTTATTATAAGATAGCTAGATCATTGGCACTCTGAGACAGACTCTTTATGTGAAGCTAATTAGCTCCCAAGGGGATCAAACCATAACCTTGTACTACCCATATTTGAACAGACTAGTCTAACAGGCCCGGGCCAGGTAGAATACTTCTTCTTTGCACATGTTCATCGTAACATCTAATTTTTCATTACTTTGGAGTGCGATTTCACAAACCTTTTGATGAGGATGCCAACTCTTCTGGCATTACGGTGTTAGTGGAAGTACTTTTGTATAGAATGTTAAATGCTTATTAAATATCTTTACAAGACTCTTGCATATACTAGGTCCTTGAAGCTGGATAAACTAGTAAGTAGTGTATAATCTCTAAAAAAAAAAAAAAAAAACCCTGAATGTGTACTGCATATTTTACTGCAAGCATTTGAAGTTTATTTATATTATAGGAGCACTGGCCGTCAAGTTACTCATAAATTTCAGGTCCTCTTCCGTGGCATCTACGGGCAGATAGAGGGTCGTGCCAACCATCGTCTCTACCTGTGCTACCTCTACCTAAAGGAGTTGCTCCTCTTCCTCCAATTCCTTTACCTGGAATAAATGGTAAACCATTATCACCACCACTGTCATCTTCCTTCAAGGACCTCCTCCTCCATCATTACCTTTGTTGGGGTACCTTTTGTTCCAGGATCATCACTTGCTCTAACTTAAGGAATTAAGCAGAAATAAACATATGAAACTGAACTTCATCGATCAATTCTTAACCCCAGGACTTGATTCTCCTTGGAGAGAATCACATGGTCAAAGGCAAAACTTTGACTAAAGTTTATGGCATCTCCTAGCCATTGGTGATCACTAATGTGCAAATACCTGCACAGCTGTAGCCAAGTATGGTTCAGTGTTAGAGAACAGACTGCAGACTCTTTTGTTTTCCTTTGTGAGCTCACCACCTTACGCTTCTCCTTCAGACAGCATCTCCATAATCGGAAACTCCATAAAGCATATGAAATTCATGCAGAAGGCAAAGGGAAAGCAAGAAAGTTCTGTAAGGAGGATTGTATTAGTTTCCTAGGGCTGCCATAACAAATTATCATAAACCGGGTGTCTTAAAACAACAAAAATTTATCTCTCGGAGTTCTGGAGTACAGAAGTCCAAAATCAAAGTGCTGGCAAGGCCACACTCCCTCTGGAGGCTCCTGGAGACAAGCTCTTCCTTGATTCTTCCAGCTTCTAATGGCTATTGGCATTCCTTGGCAACCTCTCTCTCTGTTCCATTTTTACGTTGCTTTCCCCTCTTCGTGTCTGTAAACTCCCTCTACCTCTCCTTCACGAGGTGACTGCATTCAGAGCTCACCCAGATAGTCCAGAATAAGTACCTCCTCTTAAGATCCTTAACTTAATCACATCTTTTGCGATATAAGGTAATCACAGATTCTGGGGATTAGGGTCTTTTTGTCTCACCACAGTAATGTAGGAAACACATTCTTAAAGGCAATTTTGATTATTTTTACCATCTTGAAGTACTAAAACTCTCTTAAATATAAACATAAATGTTTAAAAATTGTTTTGACCCTTGTTATCCTAGCTATTTTCGTTAAGGTAATGATGTTTTCTGTTGACATTTAAATTTTTACAGTGTGTAATAGGTGACAACATTCAGTGGTGACAGTAATCTAATTTTTTTTGGTACATAGCATAGGAAAGTGCCTTCTTTCCTGAATATTATTTTTTTTAATCATCATCAAACAATGTATCTTTTAAAAAGCTTATCTCTCTCTCTCTCTCTCTCTCTCTCTCTCTCACACACACACACACACACACACACACACACACAAGCTGATCACAAAAATTTCACAATACTCATGAATTAGGAACTCATTTTCCAATGAAAATGCACTTATCCAGGCCACCATATGGGGAAATAACTCATCTATGTGTATAAAGTGTATTTATTTTGAGAGAGAGACAGAGAGAGCTTAAGAGCAGAGGAGGGGCAGAGAGAAAGGGAGAGAGAATCCCAAGCAGGCTCTGTCCTGTCAGCGCAGAGCCCAATGTGAGGCTCAAAACCACAAACCACAAGATGACCTAAGCCAAAGCCAAGAGTTGGATGCTTATCCGACTGAGCCACCCGGGCACCCCTGGACTGTAGACTTTTACCTTACTTCTGACCACGGATAAATCTAGCTAGACTCCTCCTTGCTCCAAACCACGAGATGACCTGAGCCGGAATCATTTCATTATTTTTAAAAATTTACTGTATTTTTGGGGGTGCCTGGGTGGCTCAGTCAGTTAAGCGCCTGACTCTTGGTTTTAGCTCAGGTTATCTCGTGATTTATGGGTTCGAGCCCCACATCGGGCTCTGCACTGACCGTGTGGAGCCTGCTTGGAATTCTCTCTGCCTTTCTCTCTGCCCTTCCCTTGCTTAGGTGCTCTCTCTTGTGTGTGTGCTCTCTCTGTCTCAAAAATAAATAAATACACTTTAAAAAAAAGAAATAAAAAATAAAAATTTGTTTATTGAATATTTGCTCAGCAAAAAAGAGATCTTGTGAATTAGTATCACATGTGCTATGGCTCAGTTTATTTGACTTTGTTGCATAATCTGACATAGGAACTCATTTCTTTTCCTTGTCATGGCACTTTATTGATTCTGGTTCTCCAGACAGCCTTTCTGCTCTCTGTTCTAATAAAGCATGGATCTCAGGATACTCTCCTTGCTTTTGAACCGCTTAAAGACATTTCTGCCCTCCTGCTCTGATTCCACTCAATAAATCTCTTTTAGCTGAATTTCTTGGTGTTTTTGCTGAGATGCTGAATGAACATCTGTGTCTTTTTTCCCGCTAGAGAAGCACAGAGAGTGAAAGTTTTTGAACATTAAATGCCTTGGTGTTTAAAAATTATGAGTACACCTTGCCCCGGTTGGTGGCTGGGAGGCAGCATTCTCCTTCCATTAATGAGGTGATATCTAGGAGACCGAGCTGGGCAAGCTTGATGAGGTGATGTTTCTTACCCTCCAAACTAGAGAACCCAAGGAAGGAATTGGAGAAAGGAATTTTTAAATATATATAGCATCCTGGGCAACCCCCCCCCGAGTAACCTGTACAAGAAATTAAAATCCTGCCTAGGTTTTCAGGTTGGCCTCTGAATAGCACAGAAATAAAGCATAGCAGAGTTTTTCAAGGCCTGTGAGAACCAAATTGTCATTCGAAACATAGCCCGCAAAAGTATGCCATGACCTGAGGGTAAATCTAAACTGCTTCCTAAAGTATAAGCTGTAAGTAGGATCCAGATACTCAGAACATAATACCCACATGTCCAGGATACAATCATAAATCACTTGTCATACAAAGAACCAGGAAAATCTCAAGTTAAAAAATACAATTAACACGGCACCAGTGAATTGCTCTCTCTAATCAAGTGTCTGTTCAAATATCTCAAAGAAGCCTTCCCTATTGCAGTAGGGAAAAGAGATCAGACTCATCCCCAAATATAACAAGGACAAGTGGAGCCTCATAGCCATGTGAGGGGATCAGTAGATGGAAAGTTACTAACAGAGTAGGAGAATTTTTTTGTAGATTTTATTTTTAAGTAATGTCTACACCCAATGTGGTGCTTGATCTTACAAGAGTCACATACGCAGGGTACCTGGGTGGCTCAGTCGGTTGAGTGTCCAACTTCGGCTTAGGTCATGATCTCATTCAAGCCCTGTGTGGGGCTTTGTGCTGACAGCACGGAGCCTGGAGTCTGCTTTGGATTCTGTCTCTCTCTCTGCCCCTCCCCCATTTGTGCTCGCGCTCTCTCTCTCTCAAAAATAAATAAACAAACTTTAAAAAATAGATTCTCTCTCTCCCCAAATTAAAAAAAAAAAGAAAGAGTCACATACTCTACTGACCGAGCCAGCCAGGTGCCCTAAGGGTAGGAGAATTCTTTAATTAATTAATTAAATTTAATTTTTAAAAATTCGTGCTCGCTTCGGCAGCACATATACTAAAATAATTTTTAAAAATTTATTTATTTTCAGAGAGAGAGCGCACAGAAGAGTGAGTGGGGGAGAGGCAGAGAGAGAGAGAAAGAGAGCGGGAGAGAGAATCCCAGGCAGGCTCTGCATTGTCTGCACAGAACCCGACACAGGGCTCAGTCCCACAAACCATGAGATCATGGCCTGAACCAAAATCTAGTCAGAAGCTCAACGGACTGAGCCACCCAGGTGTCCCAGGGTAGGAGAATTCTTGCTGGAGATAGGCCAAGGATTTATACATCAAAGGTAGGGGATGAGGAACTTGCTCAGATATCAAGGGTGGGGGATTTTTCTCTGAACTGTTTTAGCAGGATTCTGGTTTTGTTATCAGGGTAGTGTTGGCTTTGTAAAATGAGTTGGAGAAAGTGTTCCCTCCTCTTGCATTACTTTGGAAGCGTTCGAGAAGAATTGGTATTAATTCTTTAAACATTCGGTAGAAATCGCCAGGAAAGCCATCTGGTTCTGGGCTTTTGTTTCTTGACAGGTTTTTAATTACTGATTCAATCTCCTTAGTATTAATCAGTATGTTCAGATTTTTTGTTTCTCCATGAGTTAGTCTTGGTAGATTGCATGTTTCCATGAATTTATCCATTTCTAGGTTATCCAATTTGTTGGTATAGAATTACCCATTGTAATCTCCTCTGGTTTTTTGTATTTCTGTGGCACCAGATGCAGCGTCTCTTTCATTTATGATTTTATTTATTTGAGTCCTCTCTCTTTTTTTTCTTGGTGGGTATAGCTAAATGTTTGTCAATTTTGTTTATCTTCTAAAAAACTAGCTCTTTGGGGCGCCTGGGTGGCTCAGTCGGTTGAGCGTCTGACTTCGGCTCAGGTCATGATCTCACAGTCTGTGAGTTCGAGCCCCGCATCGGGCTCTGTGCTGATGGCTCAGAGCCTGGAGCCTGCTTCAGATTCTGTGTCTCCCTCTCTCTCTGCCCCTCCTCTGCTCATGCTCTGTCTCTCTCTGTCTCAAAAATAAATAAAAACATTAAGAAAAAAAATTGTTTTAAATAAAATGAAAAAATAAAAAACTAGCTCTTTGTTTCATTGATTTTTTTTCTATCATATGTTTGGTCTCTATATCATTTGTTTCCATCCTGATCTTTGTTATTTCCTTCCTTCTACTAACTTTGGCTCCATTCACTCTTCTTTTTCTTGAGGTATAAAGTTAGGTTGTTGATTTGAGCTCTTTCTTGCTTTTTGATGTAGGCATTTATTCCTCTGAACTTTTCTCTTAGAACTGCTTTTGCTGTATCCAATAAGTTTTGGTATGTTGTGTTTCCATTTTCATTTGTCTTAATATATTTTTGATTTCTCTTGATTTCTTCTTTGAATCAAAGAAGATTGGTTGTTCGATAGCATGTTGTTTAATCTCCATGTGTTTGTGAATTTTCCAGTTTTCTTCTTGTAATTGATTTCTAGTTTCACCCTGAGAGGGTCAGAAAGATGGTTGATATAATTTCAATCTTCTTAAATTTATTAAGACTTGTTTTGTGGCCTAACATATGATCTATCCTGGAGAATGTTCCATGTCTGCTTGGAAAGAATGTGTACTCTGTTGTTTTTGGATGGATTGTCTGTATATGTCTGTTAAGTCCATCTGGCCTAATATGTCGTTCAAAGCCACTGTTTCCTTAGTGATTTTCTGTCTGGATGATCTATCCATTGATGAAAGTTGGGTTTTAAAATCCCCTACTATTATTATATTGCTCTCTATTTCTCCCTTGAGGTCTGTTAATATTTACTTTATATACTTAGGTGCTGTTATGTTGGGTATATCAGCCATTATTTCTTTAAACAAGTTTTCTGCCCCTTTCTCCCTCTCTTCTCCTTCTGGACTCCAGTGGTGTGTATAGTATTTCTCTTTGTGGTATTTATAACCCCCATAGACTTTCTTCTTCAATTTTCATTCTTTCTTATTTTTGCTCCTCTGATTGGATAAGTTCAATTGATCTGTCTTCTAGCTCAATGATTCTTGTGCTTGTTCGTGTCTGTTGTTGAGGCTCTCTTTCAAATTCTTTAGTCCAGTCATGGTATTCTTCAGTTCCTAAATTTGTTTCCTTTTTATGTTCTCTCTTCGTTGAACGTCTCATTTTATTCCTGCACTCTTTTCCTGATATCATCGAATTGTTCATTTGTGTTCTCTTGTACCTCTTTGAGCATCTTTAGAACAATTACTTTGAATTATTTGCAGAGAAATTGCTGGACCTTCGTTTGTTGTATGCGGTGGGTGTTAGTCACTGGAGGTTTACTCTGGTCCTTTGGTGGAGACATGTTTCCCTGATCCTTTGCCATCCCTGTAGCTTTGTATAGGTGTCTCTGCATTTGAGCGAGCAGTTACGTCTTTCAGACTTTATGGACTGATTCTTATAAGTGAAGTCTTTTGCCTTTGGGCAGGGTATGCGGGACTACGCTGTGGGATCCCTGGTCTGGTGGTGTGGGGCACCTAGTGCAGGGGCATGTGCGGCACTAGGTCTAATCGGGGATGATGTCTCCTTGGCTTAGGATGCTGTGGCACATAGCATCAACAACTGTATGGTCCTTTGCGAGCACCATGGGGTCTGCAGTGGCTGGAAGAGCCAATTCTGGTAGCCAGGGAGCAGGGCAGGATCCAGTGGTGGCTGGATCCAGTGGTGTGTGCACACTGGGCCGCAGGGGCCAGCTGCAAATGCCTATGTAGCAGCAGGGTCCAGTTACAGACACCCACATAGTAGTGATAGGGGGTCAGGGCAGGCAGCAAGGACCATGGCCAACTACGGGCTCACTGGCAGCTGTGGAGGCCCTGGATTTTGGCATGTTCTCCTATTGTTGCATTCTTTCCCCTGGCCATGCAGAGAGCATTGGAGGCTGGTGATGGGGATGGGCTGGATGTATGCAGGTGCATAGCTGTAGGGTTTGGGGGAGGGACTCAGGTGACTGGCATCTGGAATGCAAAAAATAGTTGGCAAAATACCTTCGGGGTATCTGTGGTGTCTGTGCTGGTTGTTGGCTTCACCAGCGATGAAATCTGCTGAGTCTGTCTGCGTTGCAGTTCTCTGTACCGCAGTGGCTATTTGAAGATAAATGTGTGCCTCATGGCTTGACCCGAAGTCCACCTCATGTCTTGTCCCAGATGACGCTTTTAAGAGTTCCTTATCATCCGCACAGTTAGAAAAGCAGATATGATAATGGGACATGATCTGAGAATACCTGAGAACTTGGATAAATATGGATAGTAGTTTCACTGGTTACTTGGAAACAGGAAAACAAAGAAGGTGTTAAGCTGATGAATGTCAATTATAGGAAAGCAGACAAAATTATTATATAGTTTACATTTTCCTCATCAGTGGGGGGGGGGGGGGAGAACCCAGGCCTTCCTAGTTGGATCGCCAGCAAAGGTGGTGACATTGAAAAGCGACCCCAGACACCCAGGTAATTCACATTCCTTTCTTGCCAGCTGATAATACTCATGTCATCTCTCCCCTGGGACCCAGAAGCAGAGTGTTTTCATTTTACAACCCCATGTGTGATGTTGTACACTGGCTACTTCCCAGAATTCTGCAACTGGCAGCTGCATGGAATCCTGCTACCAGAAGGCTGTCCATTGAATCTAGCAAACACTTCAGAGTCTGGAAGATCACATACAGTGTTATGGTGACCAAGGAAAGATGTTTACTGTCACCCCACAAGGATGAAAGAACTAAGGACTTTGGAGACCTGTCAGGAAGGGTTGATAATGATTGCATGTGAAGCTTTCCATTAAAGGTAAGCTGGCAGAAGTTGCAGTGGTGTCCCAAGAAGATGGGTGAATCCCTTGTTGATTTCACCAGTGATTAGTAGATGTTTTCTCTATGGTCCTCTGTGTTTGTTGGCCTGAATCTAAGGGCAGATCAAATTCACCCTCTGGTCCTAACCACCTTTGTCTTGGCTCTTTGCTGATTCTTTATTTTGTTTTTTTTTTTAAGACTTATTTTACTTTTAGAGAGAAAGAGAGTGTGAGTGACAGAGAGAAGCAGAGGAAGAGAGAGAGATCTTAAGCAGGCTCTGTGCTCAGTGTGGATCCCAACGCAGGACTCTATCCCGTGACTCCGGGACCTGAGCAGAAATCAAGAGTTGGATGCTCAACCAACTGAGCCACCAGGAGTCCTGGCTCTTTGCTGATTCTTAAAATTCATATTAAGGAAAGTGCTATAGTAGGGCAAGGGCAGACTATTACTCAAATATTAGCTGCAACTACTCAGTTTTGGTAAACTCCAGAGAAGATAAAGAAAACATGAAGAAATTTTAAAAACTACTGTGTCAGTTGCTCAGTTAGAACTATTTTCTAAAGGGAATACCCCCTACTCTAGAAAACCTATGAAAGGGACAAAAGAAGAAAGGAAACTGTCAATATTGCCAGAAATCAAGATATTAAAGGGAGGATTATAGAAAGACACTCTAGGGGCGCCTGGGTGGCTCAGTCGGTTAAGCGGCCGACTTCGGCTCAGGTCATGATCTCACGGTCCGTGGGTTCGAGCCCCGCGTTGGGCTCTGTGCTGACAGCTCAGAGCCTGGAGCCTGTTTCAGATTCTGTGTCTCCCTCTCTCTGACCCTCCCCCGTTCATGCTCTGTCTCTCTCTGTCTCAAAAATAAATAAACGTTAAAAAAAAAATAAAAAAAAAATAAAAAAAGAAAGACACTCTAAAAGATGCAGGAATTACATAAATAAGAAAGCTCAGAAAGCTAGGAAATCATTGACAAATAGCTTAAAAATTTGACTGATTTATGGAATCCTAAGTTGGGAATTGGTGTTACTGGTGCTCCTTGTTTTGCAATTTTGTCAGGAATTTCTCACATTCCATTTGGTGATAGATCAATGTAGGGTGTTGGTATCTTGGATCAGCCTCTTTGCTTTTACCTTCTCTCACTTGTTCCATTTCATCCATGTTCCCATATTGACAGATCCTCTGACTGAAGAACATGTTTCCGTGCTTTCTCTTGGTTCTTCTGTACACCTGTTGTGTGTCCAGCCGTGCACCTTAAAGACTACCATGTTCTGTACTCCAAATGGAGTTTCTGTGGAGCTCCTCCGAAGGTAGTATCAGAATTGGTTACTACGTGTCCACCAAAAGAAAGGAAATATGGTAGAATGGCGGTCCCACAACATCATAGGAAAGCACCCTAAGTTGAAGCAAATCAATGCATTATTTTGGGCCCTGGGAAATAATGATATTTGTTATATGCAAAATATAGAGCCCATAAAAATATTTTACCAAAGGGATAAACCACGGCCATGTGTAAAACAATCTCCATTGTCAAGAGCTCAATTAGAAGGAATGAAACTAACTATAAAAGAATTAGAATAAAAGAAGAGATAATTTTCAAAAGGCGCTTACCATGTAATACCCTCATACTTCCAATAAAGAAGGAAGTGAAATTTGATAAAGATGGTTGCCCACTATATAGATTCGTACAAGATCTTAAAGAACTAAGAAAAATTTGGTGTTCTGTCAATCCATGCAACTACTCTGACTTTGGTAACTTTGTATGCCACGTTTTTCTCTGTGGTTGATTTATCTTCTGCATATCTGGTAATGATAGAGATTATAGTGAGGATTACAATGGTGATCATGATGGGAAAGACAGTGAAGATATTGATGCTGCTACTGCGGGTGATAATAGTAGTGACTATGATGAATATTAATTTTTTTTTAATTTTTTTTAACGTTTATTTATTTTTGAGACAGAGAGAGACAGAGCATGAACGGGGGAGGGTCAGAGAGAGAGGGAGACACAGAATCCGAAACAGGCTCCAGGCTCTGAGCCATCAGCACAGAGCCCGACACGGGGCTTGAACTCACGAACCGCGAGATCATGACCTGAGCCGAAGTCGGACGCTTAACCGACTGAGCCACCCAGGTGCTCCATATGATGAATATTAATGAACAATCTGACGAGGCTGGTGAGGATGACGGAAGTGATAATGGTGCTGATGAAGGTGATGGTAATAATGAATATGATAATGATGGGGATAATCACAATGATAGCGTTGACAATGATAATGCTAATTGTGATAAAGGTGGTGATGATGGTGGCAATATGAAGCTGCTGCTGATGACAGTGATGACATACATGAGGATGATGGATAGGATAGTGATGGTAATGGTAGAGAGAAGGGTAAAAAAAAAGGATGAGGGTGGTGATGAAGATGAGGATGATGGTAACGACGATGGTAATTTTAATTGTAATGATAATGAAAAGAATGGTCATGGTGAGGATAACGATAGCATTGATGATGATGCTAGTAATAATTAAGACGATGGTGATAATCATGGTGATGATGATGATGAAGATGGCGGTAGCGATGGTGATGATGTAGGGAATACTAGAATGACGATAAAGAAGGAGATGATGATGGCAATGGCGGTAAGAATGAAGATAGTGGGATAGCGATGATGATGGTGACGATGAGTGCAAAGCTGCTGAAGACAATGGTAGTGATGAAAATGAGGAGAATCAACGATGAGAATGAGGATGATGCTGGGAAGAAGATGATGGTGACGATGGTAGCGTTGGAGATACTGTGGACAATAATTGTAACAATGACTATGATCATGATGGCCGTGAGGTGGTGATGAAGGTGATGACTGTGATGATAATGTAGATAACGATAGTGATGAAGATGATACTGGAGATAAGGTTACCAATGAAGAGTGTAAACGATGATGGTGATATATTCATGATAAAGATGATGATGATAGTGGTTTCGGCGGTGAAGATAATCTAATGAAGATGATGGCTATGATGGAGAAGATAAAGATGGTGATGATGATGAAACGAGTTGATGTCCATGATGGCGATGATGATCATGATAATGGTAAAGCTGACGGTAATGAGGACTTTGGAAATGATGGTGGTAATGATAAAAATGGCGATTATAATGATGATCGTGAGGTTGATGATGATGATGATGATAATCATGACAATTGTGATGATAGCAGCAATGATTGGGATGATCATGGTCATGAGGATAGTGCAAATCATAATTAAGATGATGGTGGTGATGAGGAAGATATAAAAGAAGCTGATGATGACGGTGGTGAGATAAAGATAATGATTTTGATTCTACTGATGACGGGGATGAGTGCAAAGATGATGAAAATGATGGTAATGCTGAATAAGAAGATAATGGCGATGCTAATGGGGGGAATGTGAAAATGATTAGGGTGATATGATGGTAATGATGACGATGTTCATCATGCTGGTGATGAGGACAATAATGGTGATGATGAAGATTTCGTGGATGATGATGATGGTGATGATAATCGTGATGAGTATGGTGATGATGATGATGACAGTGATGGCGGCAATGTTAATGGTGAGGACGATGGTGATGGTCATGCTGATGATTAAGGTGATGGTGATGGTGATGAGGAAGATGATAATGGCAATAAATGTTGAAGATGATGATGGCGATGGACCTGGTGATAATCACAGTGACGGAGGGGATGCTGTTGTTGATGATGGTGATTTTGTTGGTGATGATGGTAAGGATGGTGAAGATAAGTGTGAAGAGAATGAAGATGACGAGGATGATGGTAAAGATGATGAAATGATGGCGATGTACACGTTGGGGGTGATGATAGCCATGATGGTGAGAAATATGGGGAAAATAATGTTGGTGATGATTATAAAGATCATGGTATTGATGACGATGATGACAAGAATCTGATGATGTTGAATCTTATGATCAGTGCGAAGATGGTGACGTGATGATGATGATGATAACGATGATGATGATTTTGATACTATTGGTGGTAATGGTGATAATTATGGAGATGAAGATAACACTGATTGTGATAACGATGACTATGCTGGCAATGGTGAGCATGAGGATGGAGGTGGTGATAAATATGAAGATGATGGCAATTGGTGATAATGATGTGGAAAATGGTAATAACACAGATGATGATGATGGTGAAAGTGGTATTAACACAGACGATAAACATGGTCATGATGCCAGTGACGATGACGCTGGTGATAATGAGGATGATACAAAGGGTGATTGACGATGGTGGTGATTATGATTATGGTGAAGGTAAAAATAGTGATGGTGCTGATGAAAGTGACAACTGTGGTGGTTTAGATGACAAAGATGGTTGTGACGGTGTATTAGTTTGTTTGGGCTGCCATAACAAAATACCACAGACTGGGTGGCTTAAACAACAGAAATTTATTTTCTAACAGTTCTGGACACTGGCCGTCTAAAATCCAAGTTCCGGCAGGGTTGGTTTCTGGTGAGATCTCTCTCCTCACCTTGCAGATGGACACCTTCTCACTATGTCCTCACATGACTTTTTCTTTGTGCATGAACAGAGGACAGTGAGCCCTTTTGTCTCTTTCTCTTCTTATAAGGACACAAGACCAATAGGAATAGAGAGCCCTAACCTTTATGACCTCATTTAAGGCCCTGTCTCCAACTACAGTCACCTTTGGGCTTAGGGCTTCAACCTATGAATTTCGGGGGCATAAATTAGTCCGTAACAGAAGCTGACAATGATAATGAAGATGATGGTGAGGGGTGATGACGATGAGGATGACCATGGTTATAATGAAGATGGCAATGAAGTTGACGATCATGACAGTGATGGTGAGCATTACGATGTGAATAATGACGGTGATCTGCTGCTGGTGATAGAGATAAGGGTTTTGATTATTATGAAGTTTCTTTTGATTATGAAGATGATAGTCATAATTGTGTAGGTGATAGTAATAATGATGAAGATGATGTTAAGGGTGATGATGATGGTGAGGAGGATGATGTTGATCGTCATGGCGATAGAGATGATGATGGCAATGGGGAGAGAGAAGGAGGGATGAGTAGGTGGAGCATAGGGGACTTTTAACGCAGTGAAACTATTCCGTATGGTCCTGTAATGGTGGATAATATATTTAAATCTATAGAATGTTTAAGACAAGAGTGAACCCTAATGTAAACTATGAACTTGAGTTAATAATGATGTATCCATATTGCCTCATCATTTATTACAAATTTACTGTATATTGTAAGATATTAATAGTAGGGGAAACTCTGTGTGTGTGTGTGTGTGTGTGTGTGTGTGTGTGTGTGTGAGTGGAGGTGTTGGGATATATGAGAACTCTGCACATCCTGCTCAAGTTTTAGACAAACTCACAACTGTTCTAAAAAGTAAAGTGCATTGGTTTTTCTTTTAAAAAGTCAACCAGCCTAAAAATGAGCCAGAAAGAAAGAACAGATCAACAATAGAAGAGTCAAGGTTAGATGGATATCCAACTTTTCAATAGTATTCTGGACTCAAGAAAGCAATGGAGCTATTAATTTTTAAATATTGAGAAGGGGTGCCTGGGTGGCTCAGTCGGTTAAGCGTCCAACACTTGATTTCAGCTCAGGTCCTGATCTCACAGTTCTCTAGTATGAGCCCCATGTCGGGCTCTGTGCTGACAGTGTGAAGCCTGTTTGGGATTCTCTCTCTCCCTCTCTCTCTGCCTCTACCCTGCTCTCTTTCTCTCTGTCAAAATAAATCAGTAAACATTAAAGATAAATAAATAAATATTAAGGCAAATAACTTTGAGCCTAGAATTCTTATCTAGCTAAATTGTTGTTATTCATATATGAGGGAATAATAAAAATATTCTTTGGGATACTAGGCCTTAGGGGGTTTGTTACACAAGAATCCACACTGAAAACTGGAACAGAAGAAGTACTCAAATGAAAATAGGTAATCCAAATGATAGTTCTAGAAACGTAGCAAGTTAGGATGATCAAATTTCTTAACTAACTTTTTGATGCTTTAAAAATAAAATAAAAATGGGGCGCCTGGGTGGCTCAGTTGGTTAAGCGTCCGACTTCGGCTCAGGTCATGGTCTTTCCGTTTGTGAGTTCAAGCCCCGCGTCGGGCTCTGTGCTGACAGCTCAGAGCCTGGAGCCAGGTCATGATCTTGTGGTTTGTGAGTTCAAGCCCCGTGTCAGGCTCTGTGCTGACAGCTCAGAGCCTGGAGCCTGCTTCGGATTCTGTGTCTTCCTCTCTCTTTGCCCTTCCCCTGTTCACGCTCTGTCTCTCAATAATAAATAAACGTAAAACAATTTTTTTTAAATAAAATAAAAATAATTTCGGGACTAAGTAGAAGAAAAAGTGAACACATATTCATAAAAATCCAGACTCATCCCCATTATGTTACTATGATCTATGATTTTAGTTATGGATTTTTATGATATTAATATCTTGAAGAAATTAAGAAAAGCAAAATATACATGAGTACGATTCTTAAGGGCAAACACCAGAGAACACTAAAAACATCGTAACTTTTAAAACAATAGAGAGAAGATTAAAAAAATTAGAAAAAATAATATAGAGAAGAAAACACTGTCCAATAGAAAGCACTTAGTCAATACAGGAGAAATGAGAAGGACATCTGTAGTTTCATCTAATTCTGGGCATTTAATAAAAGCTTATTCATCAGTGTAAATTCGTTTAGTCCAACCTTAAGAAAGTCAGATTTCCTCTTCTTTCAGATACCAGTTACCAAACATGAAGTTTTCAAGTCCCTAAGATTTTAATATTTTATGAGGCTGCTTCTGCTTAGCTATAAAAAATTAGTGCAAATGTAGCTGGTATCCAAATTATGGTATCCATAATTTGTGTTCTGATCCTTGCTCCAAGCACAGTCTTATGCTCTGGTCATAAAGAAATAAAGATATATGCATATGCTCTGTGTGTGTGTGTGTGTGTGTGTGTGTGTGTGGTTTAGTTGCTAAGGATAAATACAAATATTTTTTACTTAAAAACAGCCTGTTAAAAAGAAAAACAAAGGAACCCAAGATGGTCTGTTGGCTACTCTCCTTTTGGTCACTAGAGGGAGATCATGATTCATTTTTACTCGATTGAAAATGCATAATTGCAACTCTTAAGAGAAGTGAACCTGTTTTTTCCATTCTTCCTACTCTGAGCCAATATTTTCTTTCCAGGGAATCACTGTCCTTCTACTTGGTCCAGAGGCTCTGGAAGTCTAGATATGTTTAAGAGGATTAATCTGTGCCCCAGGACATAATGGAAGCTAACAAAGTTTACATATGTTGTTCAGGCACCAGAGATGCTAAATTACTTTGCCGTAGCTAGAGTCATGCTAAGCTTGTGGCAGTGAAAATGCTAGCTGGCTGGCTAGCTGAGCCGTAGGCCCCTTCTGCCCCCTCAAACCCCACTGTTATTTCTGCAGCCTGGATTTAGTGAGGCAGCCAGCGGTGAAGGAAAATTTGGTTTTTCCAGTTACTGCCCAAAAAATGCTATTTCAGTTCAACATCTGTCAGAGTTTAGTAGCCTCCTAAAGGCGACGGAGAAGCAACGACTGAATTTTTTTTTAAAATAAGGATTTTATAATTGTGATATTAGAGGGTATTATTTGATTATCTGAATGTAGGCATGCCTAGAAAGTAAAGAGCCTAGGAAGGTCCACAGGGAATATTCACGACCTTCCAATTAAGAATATAAATTACAATTCAGTAGGGGGACAGCATTTTTTACCCATAGAACAGGTCTGAGACTCAGAAGTGCAGGGAGCCTTTTTATCTTTTTGCCACTAAGACACCTTGGGACACACACAAAAAAGTTTAGCTACACTTAGGGGAGGCTAGAACCTGAGATACCTGGAATTGGGCAGATGCTGGAGGGAAGACCCAGCTTCAAGTGATAAAAATAAGGCTGCCTCATTTCTAACCTGAGAGGGAGGAAGCCAAAAGGTGGGCTTGTATGAGAGCGGGTGTGGTATTGGCTGGTAGGAGAGTAAGCAGGTTTGTTGGTTTTTTTTAAGACAACATTTGTTGTTGACTGCTTTCTCTGTACCTCGAGTATTAAAAAAACAATCATGTCAATATAGCACCTTAAAAATATTGTTGAGGAAGCATCACTTTTTGGAGAATGCTTTTCTCTTGTTCTTTCTTTAACTAAGCTTCTAGGAGTATGGTATAGGCAGGCTCCGGGGCGCCTGGCTGGCTGCTTCAGCATCTGACTCATGATTTCCATTCGGGTCATGATCCCAGGGTCGTAGGATCAAACCTTGTGTCAGGCTCCGTGCTGAGCCTAGAGCCTGCTTGAGATTCTCTCTCTCTCTCTCTCTCTCTCTCTCTCTCTCTCTCTCTCCCTCTGCCCCTTTCCCTGACTAGCACAAGTGCTCGCTCTCTCTTTCTCTCAAAAAGAATAGACAGTGACAGGTTTATAGTCAAAGCAGGCTGTTGACATAGAAAGTGTGGGTTCAGCAAAAGAGGTCCCAAAGGGTGGACCCAGAAAACCCCAACAGGGAATCTAAGAGCAGCTGTTAATAACTGGGGCACAGAGTCAGAGTTAGTATGACTCAATATTTATTTATTGACGAAATCACCTAGCGCTCTTTTTAGCCTTCTTCACAGAATTAGTTCCAAAACCTGTGGGAGAAGCTGCTGGTTAGGGACCGTGGTGATGACCGAGGATGATGAGAGACAGGACCTTATCAACCCCAAATATTCAGACTGGTGTTACTGCCTGTTCGGCCTACTGTGAACCCTCACAGCAGAATGTGGTTGTTCTCAACCCTGGATATACGTTAGAATCGCCTCTGGTATTTTTAAAAATATCACCATTCTGGAAAACTTCTTTTTTTTAATTTGAGAGAGAGAGAGAGAGAGAGAGACAGCACACAAGCAGGGGAGAGAGAGAGAAAGAGAGAGAGAATCTCGAGCAGGCTCTGCATTGTCAGCACAGGGCCCGACACGGGGCTTGATCCTACGACCCTGGGATCGTGACCTGAGCCAAAATTGATCCCATGACCCTGGGATCATGTCCCGAGTCAACAGCAAGAGTCAGCTGCTCAACCGACCGAGACGCCCAGGTGCCCCTCTGGAAAAACTCTTTAGCAATCTATATA
Organism: Panthera uncia; assembly: GCF_023721935.1. Classification (NCBI taxonomy): domain Eukaryota; kingdom Metazoa; phylum Chordata; class Mammalia; order Carnivora; family Felidae; genus Panthera; species Panthera uncia. Next base: position 90,848,110 of record NC_064817.1, read on the forward strand.
AAGTTGAATATACACATACACTGCAATCTCACCCCTAGATATAAAGCAGAGTTTCCCATCCTTTTTCCATGATCACCCCCCAGGAGCCTTTTCAGACGTTTTGTTCCTTATCAGGCCCTCCCCGCCATGAAACTTGAATACTTTCAGAATACTATGTTATTCTTCCCTGCCCCCACTCCTTCTCATTCTCCATCTCATTGCCATCCTGTTTTCTAACGTCCACCCCATGATGAAAGCAGGAAAGGACTAATACCAAGTACGAATATCAAGCTTGTAAGATATAGGTCAGAAGTACTTATCCATAGTAGCTTATCTTCTCCTGCTCCTTCAAGTTAGACCAAGCAACCTCTGCCCTCTAGACTCTCTCCGTGGACTCTGAGTACGTAGTCTTGTTTCTTGGAACATTTGGCATTGTTTTAGTTTGCATTTAAACTGTTTTGTTAAACAGCACTCCCATGATCTGATAAGTTGGAACTTATCTTAGTATTATTTCTACTTCTGGGAATGGGATTTCTGTCTTTTCCCAGAGCTAGAGACAATATAATCTCAGACTTGAAATTGTCCTCAAGATCACCTACTCTAACTTCCCCATGTGGTGTTTGAAATCCCACTGCAATATTCCTGCTAAGGAGTTATTGAGTTTCTGCTGGAATGCCTTCAGTGATAGGCAGTTTGCTATCTCCCAGAGGTGGTCCACGCCATTTTTTGTCTGGCTCTGACCGTTGGAAATGATTTGATGGTCTCTGAGGGCCTTCCTGCTCGAGGATTCTGCGGTTATGATAGTTTTATTATTCTCTGAGGCAGTGCTACTTAAAGCGTGGCCTGTGGACCCCCTCCACGTGGAAGGTGGGGCAGATGAAGATTCCTAAGCTTCCCCCTCAAGGTCGAGAGGCTACCGGTCATTAGTGCCCTTCTCCATATTTCTATAGGGTATGGATGGTGATACCGCCTTTCCTTTGAATTGGTCTTGGTGTTGAACTGTCCAGTCTCACCTGGATGTACGTGAAAGCAGGAATGCAGGGGACACGGTGTGATTTGCTCTAAGCTCAGAGCCTCTAAGGTGGCCATGCCCCTTCCTTTGTTCTAGGAGTGATATACTGCCCTACATTATTTTGTGACTGTGTTCAATGCCAAGCCCCAATTTTCTTTGCTCTGGCCCTACTCATCTCAGAGCGCTTCTAGCCTTTTTCCCTGAGATATTAGGAAGGCAGCATAAGCTCTCAGTGCCTGTGTGGAAATTCTTGATTTAATAACTGACTAGGGAGAAATGGCTCTTTTAACTAGGGATTTATATGATTATTCAAGCTCTGCGTGTTTTGTAGCACAAAAATGAACCAAGGGTTAAATTATATACCATTCGCTTTGGCTCCATTCAAATATATGCTGTCCCAGGTAATCTATGCTGTGAGATACCAGTGACTCTTGGGAGCCAACATTTATTTATTTTTTTTTAATTTTTTTTTTAACGTTTATTTATTTTTGAGACAGAGAGACAGAGCATGAACGGGGGAGGGTCAGAGAGAGGGAGACACAGAATCCGAAACAGGCTCCGGGCTCCGAGCGGTCAGCACAGAGCCCGACGCGGGGCTCGAACTCGCGGACCGCGAGATCGTGACCTGAGCCGAAGTCGGCCGCTCAACCGACTGAGCCACCCAGGCGCCCCGGGAGCCAACATTTATAAAGAGTTACTAACTTACTCATAGATAGTTTTCAAATAGTTTAAGTTTCCTTACCCAACAGAGCATCTTATTATCAAAATAAAACGCTGGTGAGGACTGGGTATTTTCCCAGGGACTTCTTAAAGGAATATAGAAATGATAAAATATTTGTTCCTCAACTGAAGTTGGTCATCTGCATGTAGGAGATAGCTTGTCATGTCGCAGCCCCAATGCCACACATGCCCGGTGACGGCATTAAGAAATAATCTGTCAGCAGCAGCGGGCGGAATAGACGCCATGGCTGTGTGGCCGTCCTCCTATTCATGTTAATTTGCCGGTTGGAAAGGCAGGAAGGTGCTGATAAAGTCCCGAGCCAGACCTAGTGGTTGACAAGGAACAGCTCAGGACAATCCCTTTCCTATGCCTTTCCTCCACTGACACAGCCCGGCCAGTATACAGACATAGTTACAGGAACTGGGTCTTTGAGAAGCACTTCTCTCTGCTTAGGTAAACTTGGGGGTGAGATGATTTGGGCAGCCACTTTAGTTACTTCAGCCTAAAGGGAGACATGTGATTTTTATTACATGGAAAAACATAAAATGGAAGATTTTCAGAACGGATTTTTCTGTTCAGATTTAAATTTCTCACATCAATCAAATTGTTAAAAAGGGAACACATTCTGAGAATTTAGTTAATATTAAGATTTGAGCTCTCTAGCTTGAGCAAATCACAGAAAATCTAATTAGCAAGCTGGGTGATTTGGTCGTGGCCTAAATTTAATGTGAAAAGCATCGAGCTTTAATAGACAGCATGTTTCAGTTTGAATTATCTAGATCTATGTATTTTCAGGAACATCTGAGAGAATATTTACAGATACTTGTAAAAAAAAGAGTTTATTTCCCTATGGCTTCGATGTAATTGATTGACTTTGTGAAGAGATGGGCGATATTTGAGAGTTTTGAAGACTTGTGTCATATCTGAGTAGAGATTAATTCAAAAGTTTTGAGAAAGAGATTTGCAAGTGCGAAAAGAGATTTCATGATTACTAGAGTAATTAATCTGATCTGTTTAAAAAGATCATTTAGGGGCACTTGGGTGGCTCAGTCAGTTGAACGTCTGGCTATTGATTTCTGCTCAGGGTATGATCCCAAGGTCATGGGATCGAGCCCCTGCTTAAGATTCTCTCTCTCTCTCTCTCTCTCTCTGCCCCTCTCTCCTGCTGGAACTCTCATTCTCTCTCTCTAAAAAAAAATAAATAAATAAGTAAAATCATTTAAGCTATTAATGCAAAGATATGTCAGCCAAGATTTTTTGCTCAGATGCAACCCTTAAAATCTTGAGGGCATTAAGTAATCCGGAGTAAAAGAACATCAACATCGTGTGGTCTAACCAAAGGTTGTAAAGTGGAGTTAAGTGGAAGAACGTACTGGCTTTAAAAAGTACTGGCAAAAGTGTTAATGAGATTTATGGAAATAGTAGATGTGACTATTTGCGCAACAGGATTCCTAACTTCTTGTGTTTGTTGCTGCTGCTGTTGTTGTTGTTGGTGGTGGTGGTGGTGGTGGTGTTTATTTTATTTTATTTTTTTACCAGAGAGCAACACCTTCTAAAACTACTTGTGTTGCAGTTAAAAGCATATACGTAAGTGGAGGAAGGGACCACATCCAAGGTAATGCAGAAATGATAGGCCAAAATACTTTGAAGGGTTGGGTCACTAGACTGGTGATGCGTACCTTGCGTCCACCGTGGGCTGACGAGGCTCACTTGTGTTACAAGAGATAGCTCAGAGGAATAGTCCAGGGCCCTTTTATAACAGTCCCGTACTGGCTGCCTAATAGTGCTAAGATCCCTCCCTAGATGGACACCACAGTCTCGTCCTCTGGAGGGCCTGTAGCGTAATTGGACGGGACACTCCAGCCTTGGAACAGGCAGGAAGGGAGCAGAGTGTACCGTCTGATCCATTCATTGAGAAAGAACGAGAGGGCTGAATTAGGCTATTCATTGGCAAGAAGGTGTTGATGTTGGAGTTGGTGTCGGGGGTGGGGGGGGGGGCGTGCTTATAGTAAAGAGAGCAAAAGCACAACTCTTTAAATTTGTTCTGGGCACAAAAGGAGGCTTTGAGTGAGGTTAGAAGCAATTCTGATCCACAAAACCTGTGATTTAACAATTATTTTGCTCCGCTGGGAAAATGTTCTCCCCTTGAGCATGGGGAGCCTGGTTGGCTCATTCTATTCAAGCAGCGGGTTGTGAACAGCAGTGAAAATGAGCGAGATGAGGCCAGGCAGGCAGAGCTGTGGCCAAAGAGTCCCAGAGGCCTAGTGGCTGGGGTACAGTTTGCACAGATGTTCTTTGTAAGACAGTAGAGGTTTGGGAAGTAAACAGAGAACTCCTCCTCGGTGACATAATGTAGCCCTACTCACCCTACAGGATGTACCAGCATCTAGCCAGGCAGCATCTCAATTATGCAAAGTACAGTCTAACTTACTCGTGTTGAAAAAGTAACACACAGGTGGCCAGAGGTATGAGTTCTTTTTTTTCTTTTTCTCTTTTTTATTAACGTTTATTTATTTTTGAGACAGACAGAGACAGAGCATGAACGGGGGAGGGTCAGAGAGAGAGGGACACACAGAATCCGAAACAGGCTCCAGGCTCTGAGCTGTCAGCACAGAACCCGGCACGGGGCTCGAACTCACGGACCGCGAGATCGTGATCCGAGCCGAAGTCGGACGCTTAACCGACTGAGCCACCCAGGCCCCTAGAGGTATGAATTCTTACAAATCCTTGATTACTTCCCACAAATACATAACTGAAATAAAAGCCTCTAATTAAAATATAAATTGGGGGATGCCTGGGTTTAAGCATCCAGCTCATGATTTCAGCTCAGGTCACGATCTCATGGTTTGTGGGTTTGAGGCCCGCATCGGGCTCTGTGCTGACAGTGTGGAGCCTGCTTGGGATTCTTTCTCTCCCACTCTCTCTGCCCCCCCCCCCCCATGCTCTCTCTCTCTCTCAAAAACAAAAACAAAAACAAAAACAAAAACTAGGGGTGCTTGCGTGGCTCGGCCGTTGAGTATCCAACTTCAGCCCAGGTCAGGATCTAGTGGTTTGTGGGTTTGAGCCCTGCGTCGAGCTCTGTGCTGACAGCTCAGAGCCTGGAGCCTGCTTCGGATTCTGTGTCTCCCTCTCTCTCTGCCCCTCCCCTGCTTGGCGCTCTATCAAAAAATAAACATTAAAAAAACCCACTTAAAAACAGACAAATTGTAAGTTAGTGTAAAAAGGAAATCATAGCAACATGGATTTTTTTAATCTCTCTCTTCTATTCCCTAATTAACTTTCTATTCGTTTGCTCCTTCATTTTTTTTTTTTTAATTTTTTTTTCAACGTTTTTTATTTATTTTTGGGACAGAGAGAGACAGAGCATGAACGGGGGAGGGGCAGAGAGAGAGGGAGACACAGAATCGGAAACAGGCTCCAGGCTCCGAGCCATCAGCCCAGAGCCTGACGCGGGGCTCGAACTCACGGACCGCGAGATCGTGACCTGGCTGAAGTCGGACGCTTAACCGACCGCGCCACCCAGGTGCCCCGCTCCTTCATTTTTTTAATTTATCAAATATTAATTTAGCATGTACTATGTACTAAATAATATGCCAGGCAATAGAGATACAGAAATAATAAATAAATAAATAAATAAATAAATAAATAAATAGATAAATAAATAGATAAATAAATAGAAATAATCAATCAATCCCTGCTTTGGAGACTTTACTGCCTTATAGAAAAACCATATGAGTAAATAGATATGCATAAGCCAATGGGATGAGGTGCTATGATAAAGATACACATTGAATACTGGGGGTGCAGAAAAGGAGTATGCAGGGGAGGAAAAGTAATTTTCCTTTTCCCTTTCTAGGTTCTTGGCTGAGACCCTTCTGTAATAAAAAGATTAACAGGAAAAAACCAAACAAGTTCAATGACATGTATACCTCTTGTGTACATGGGACATACCCAGGAAAACTGAGTTACTCCCCCAAATGGCCCAAGCCCTCACCTTATGCACCATTTCCAGCTAAAGACAATTGAAAGTGATTGGGGGCAGGGAGCCAGTTATGAGAGGTTTCCAGGAAAAGCACAGTAAACACGGGTATACTTGTTATGCAGATTTAGATTGTCGTCTTCTCCATTGATGAGTTTCTAGGGATGTAGAGTCATCCTTTTCTTTCTGCTGCAGTCAGGAAGACACCCTTACAAATGGAAATCTCCCTTGCAAATGTTAATTTCTCTTACAAAATGGTAACTTCTACTCAGTTTTCAGAGCTTTTGCTGTGTCTGCTGTGGCTTAGAAGTAATCAGCCTCAAATAATGCTCATGCCAAAGAGACATTTTGGGGTGTCAAATTCTCCTGTTCAAGAGTCAGGAAAAGCTTCCCTGGGAAATTTATGTGTGAGTTAAGTCTTGTAGGCAGAGGAAACAGCAGGGATAAAAGTACAGATATGAAACAGTGTAATATGGTCAGGAAAGTGCAAGCAGTTCAGTGAGGCCGATGCCTAGAGGGTACAATGGAGGAGAGGCCGGAAATGAGACTAGCAAGGTTGATAAGGATTGGTTCAAGCAGGGCCTGTGCTCTAAGTTAGTGCTTTCCCTTTATTCTGAAATCTAAGGGGAGTCATTGAAGGGAAGTGAGTTGATCAGATTTATATTTCAGCAATTTGGAATAGGAGCTCAGTGGGAGAACGGATTCCCCAGGGCCAAACTATGATCCAGTGTCACAGGGCGATCTTGTTTTTCTTATTGCCAAGGTAGTGTCTTCAGTGTTTCTCTTTTGCACTGCTTACATTCAAAATCTGTAATTTTAGGGGGCGCCTGGGTGGCTTAGTCGGTTAAACGTCTGGCTCTTGGTTCCGGCTCAGGACACGATCTTATGGTTCATGGGTTCGAGCCCCACGTCGGGCTCTGCGCTGGGAGTGCAGAGCCTGCTTGGGATTTTCTCTCTCTCCCTCTCTCTCTGGCCCTCCCCTGCTTGTGCTCTCTCCCTCTCTCTCTCTGCCCCTCCCCTGCTCGCATGCTCTGTCTCTCTCTCTCTCTCTCCCAAAATAAATAAACTTAAAAAATATTAAAATCTGTAATTATAGGATTTGGGTGAGGAAGAGAGGGATGGGCCTTCCGAAAGACTCCTAAATCTCTGGCTTGAGAGACTGGGTAGATACTGATGACACGAATGGAGAGGGAAAGCAGGAGCGAGAGGGTTTCGAGCTTGAGAGAAATGGCTGGACTGGATGCCACAGGTGACAGGTACTACTTGAGTTGAAGTTTTATGTAAGTGCCTGGGATCACAAGGGAGAGTCTATACTATGGGGAGAGCATAGAGCTGAGGTCCGAGTCCTGGGTAAAGACAACATTTAGTTGATAAGCAAAAGCAGTGCTTTCAAAAGCGTTATAGGACACAGCCGTACAGGTAGGAGCAAAACCATGGATGCCAAGGGGAGAGAGTTTGGAGACAGAGGGAATAGTCTATGCTGAGCAAATGCTGCAGACATCAAACAAAATAAGGGCAAAAAAAAAAATACTGGATTTGGGGGCACTTGGGTGGCTCAGTCAGTTAAGCATCTGACTCTTGATTTCGGCTCAGGTCACCGCCTCACGGTTCGTGGTTTGTGCCCCACATCGGGCTCTTGGTGTGGAGCCTCCTTGGGATTCTCTCTCTCTCTCTCTCTCTCTCTCTCTCTCTGTCTCTCCGTCTGCTCCCCTCAAAAGATAGAAATAAATGTAAAAAAATTCTTCCTGGATTTGGAAGTATGGAGGTTATTGGTGACCTTTAAAAAGTTTCAATGAAGAGGTAATGATATAAGCCCAAATATCAGTAGATGGAGGAGTAAAGGGAAGGCAAGGAAGTAGAGACTGCTCTTTAAGAAATTTGGTGGGAGGGGCGCCTGGGTGGCTCAGTCGGTTAAGCGTCCGACTTCAGCTCAGGTCACGATCTCACGGTCCGTGAGTTCGAGCCCCGCGTCGGGCTCTGGGCTGATGGCTCGGAGCCTGGAGCCTGCTTCCGATTCTGTGTCTCCCTCTCTCTCTGCCCCTCCCTCGTTCATGCTCTGTCTCTCTCTGTCTCAAAAATAAATAAAACGTTAAAAAAAAAAAATTTAAAAAAAAAGAAATTTGGTGGGAAAAGAGTGGCAGTAAATAGGATTGCAGCCAGAAGAGTGGTTGAGGCGAAGGGAAGATTGTTTTTAGATGGAAAACACTTGAGCACATTCTTATTTTGAGAGAAAAGAATAAGTAGGCACAGAGCATTATCAAAGATAAAAGAGAAGGGCACATGGGTGTCTCAGTCAGTTGAGTGTCCGACTTCAGCTCAGGTCATGATCTCCTGGTTCTGAGTTTGAGCCCCATATTGGGCTCGCTGCTGTCAGTGCAGAGCCTGCTTCGGATCCTCTGCCCCCTGGCCCCCCTCCTGGCCTCTCTCCCACTCATGCTCTCTGTCTTAAAAATAAAACATTTAAAAACAGACCAGAGAAAGAAGGGGTACAGCGACGGAATAAAGTCAGGCCTCAGCAATAGGGGAACGGGCTAATGTCAAGGAGCCGGGCATTCAGGTGGGAAAAACCAGTCTCAAATGGAAGAGGAACATTTGTCCCACTGAGGCATGAGGTCAGAGTGCACAGAAATTCAAGCAATTTTGTAGGTGACGGAGGAACGAGCTGAGGAACCTCTCATCTGACGGCCTTGATTTTCTCAGAGTGGAAAGCAAAAGTTGCTTCTGAAAGTGAGGCAAGAGGAAATAGACTTTATGGTTTGAGGATGGATTTGGGGATGTGGCCTGATGAGCAAGGTTGAGGGAATGACAAAGGAACAAAATAACTATGAAAATAAGTTCAAGAGAGGCAGTGGCACCGATGGGCCATGAGAACAAAATAGACCAGAAAGGGACCGATAGATTTGGGATATATGGGAAAAGGAAAGGGACGAAACATCTGGTTGGGAAGTAATGGTAGATTTCTAAATGTTTTTTTTTAATGTTTATTTATTTTTGAGAGAGACAGAGACAGAATGCGAGTGGGTTAGGGGCAGAGAGAGAGGGAGACACAGAACCCGAAGCAGGCTCCAGGCTCCGGGCTGTCAGCCCAGAGCCCGACGCGGGGCTCGAACTCACGAGCCGTGAGATCATGACCTGAGCCGAAGTCGGACGCTCAACCGACTGAGCCACCCAGGCGCCCCAGTAATGGTAGATTTCTTATGGGAAGTAATGATAGATTTCCTGGAAGCAAAGGTAGAAACATCTGTACTAATATGAGGTTATGGTAAAACAAAACCAAACACAAAAACAAAAAACTAGACTATTGGCATTGAAATCTTACTGTATTTTTTAAAATGTAATCTCTACCCCCAATGCGGGGCTCAAACTCACAACCCCTGGGTCCAGAGTCGCAGTGCTCTCCCTGAGCATGCGGCTGAGCCAGTGAGGCGCCCCCCCCCCCAATTTCTGAAGGTAGAATATTTCTGGTGCTGAAGAGTGGGTGGCCGAAGTAGAGGTGAGGCGTCTTGCCGCTGAGCAAGTCCAGCAGCTGTGAGGCCAAGGAGTTAAAGTCATTCTGGTTTGATGACAGAATTGAAGTCGAAAAGGAAACCCTGAACCTTAAAGTCCTCATTAACATGGAGGAGCTTGATCAAGCAAAGGTAATACAGAGGAACAGGTAAGGGGTCACAAACACTTATCCTTCAGAGGCCAGATCGGCAATGCCCACGAGTGAAAGAAAGCAAATTTAAGAGAGGGCATCCCATCTATAAGGAACAGCCCCTACTCGGATCCGGTGACAGTTGCCATTTGGAAAGATAGGCCTAAAATTGCTAGAAAGGTCCATTTTGCAAAGACACCTCAAATGCTTTTATGAGAAACGTGAAATCTCTGATTTTCCGATATTGGCAAACTAGTTTTTAAAAAATACCGTGAGGGGCCAAAGCATATCTTCAGCGTGAACCCAGCCTAAGAAGAGCTGGCAGCACGTACCTCTAGGGTAGAAAATAGTCTGCCCAGAGGACCGGAGACTCAAAGCAGAGCAGACTTGGAAACAATGGTGAATATCTCCTCCCCGCTCCCTAGGCCGGGGTGGGGGGTGGGGGGTGGGGTGGGGCGGCTATTACTAATTAGACCGGGTATACGACGGGGTTTCAGGAAGCAGCTCCGAATCTGTTGTATTTGGCCTGCAAGATAAAACCTAATTAGCCATCACATTTGTATCATTTTCAAGAAAGTTTCTGGGTCTTTGAACTTGCTTTGGTCTTTGTGAACAGAACGGGCATGCTGGAATGTTCCCATCCCGTCCTGCCCTCCCAGAATTTTCAGGTGGACTTTCTTGTTGAATGTACGCTTTGTATGTTTTCAGAAACCTCTTCACACCAGTAACTGTGTTTTCAAAATTTCCAGTAATGCGCTCAGAGGTCCTGAGTGGGAACCAGTGTCATGTTGAAGGTGAACAGACGAAACCTTTCATCTGATCCCAGGTATGTCTGGCTTCTGGGAGCTTTGCCATTAATAGTCGAGAGCCTGTTTGCGGCCTGGAACACTGAAGGGTTGTTAAACAGCCCTCTGCCCTTTAAAAAGAGTAGGGAGATGAGGCATGAATCGAAAATGCCACGCGTGTTTAGCTATACGGTTTATTAACTCATTTACTGAAGTGTGTGCTTGTGTCCGCGAAATCTTGGTGAGCTTAGCCATTCTTGCCATTGCGTGAGTTTCTTTTGGGCATTTAAATACCCAAATACCTCATTTCATATTCAAATGCCTCCGGTAGCACGTTTCTGATTTCCTTCATAAGCAAAACAGACCGCTCTCTTTGCAGGAACTGTTTGCGGCCCCTCACCCCGCACTCTTCACTCAGCCAGCAGTTTCCATTGCCTGCGCTGCAAACCCCCAGGCCAGATTCACGTGGCAGGAGGGGAAGGAGAAAGCTGGAGCTGGAACAGCGTGCTGCCTTGGCTGCCAAAGTCCACTCGATTCTGACGCAATGCGACTGCATTCTCCATTTGTAATTTGTTCCTGTTCTGCTTTTGGTTTTCAGCAGTCACCCCGGTCCCCTCCGCCCCTCCCCCAGGCTCCCCCTCCCCCAGCGCCCCTCCTGTCTCAGGTTCCTGAAGCAGACTACTTGCTTGACCCCGCAGGGCTCCCTATTTGCCTATTTTGCCGTGACTCACTGTCCTGATCGTGCTCACACTTGCTCCTAAGAGGCCGCCTGATCTGCTCGTGACCTGCCCTCCACCCATTCCTGTCTCTGCCTCTGGATCCTGTTGTCTGTCTCTGGCTGCCGGCCTGACACAAACTGCCTTACTGCCTGGCGTGTCGTGAATTTGCCGATTTTCTGTGGCACCCGAGACAATATAAGCAGAAACATCCTCCCCACTTTTCCCTGTTAGATGTTACGTGTCAAAAATCTCTAACTAAACTCGCCGTGTAAGCAGCAAACGGTACTTTTGTTCAATGCCAGAGTCAGGGTTAAGATTGGTGAATGAATACCGCAACACTTGCCTAGACCTGGTGGGCATTCTTGTTTACGACGATTCGTGGGTGACGAGGGGTCATCTTCTGAGGGGGATGTATGCATGTGTGTGACTTGTTGTAGATGACATTTTGCATCCTAGTCCTCTCGTTGATCAGGCTTTTCTAGTCCTTGGGGATGAGGACGTTCCTTCAAGGAATGAAGGCTCCTTAACCAATCAATGGGCTTTGGTTACACATGCTTAATTCTCATCTGCCACTTTTTTTGTTTGTTTGTTTTCAGAAGCAGCACATACTGTCTATGTACTTAAGAATTAAAATAGATTTCCATCCTCATTAGATCATCCTGATTAGTTTGCTTTTTTGTCTTCCTTGAGGTTGAATTAATTTTCATTTGGTCTGAATTTTAGGGTACGTCAATGTCATGCCAAATCTGATAGGTATCTTGAAATGTCAACATAATTTGCCGTTGCCATTTTCTCGTACAGTTGGCCAATTAGAATATTAATGATCATGACAATAATAACAATATAATAATTGCTAACATGTCTGCGTTCTTGCATTATGGGCTTTATTTGTGTTATCTAATCTTCTCAACTGCCATTTAATGTGGGTTCCAGTGTCACCCACATTTTTACAGTCAAGGAAACAGAAACGCAGAGAGATGTGCTAACTTGCTCACGGTTGCAAAGCTAAATTAGGACCAGAGCTGGAATTGGAACCCAAGCTTGTAAGGATCCCAAAGCCTGAACCCCTGAACATCATCGAATACCATTTCTCATAGGAATAACTTTAGGTTTAAACTTTTTTCTTTGCCTCTCCGTTTCTCCTCAAATGTAAGTACCTCTTTCACCCTATCACATGGTCATATTTAGATATCCTACCTCCTCTTGCTAAAATAATACATTCTTGCAAATAGATTATGCACTAGAAGGGGTTGAACTAGAGAGTAAGAAATGAAGATGTGTAGTCAAAACGCCTGGGATCATAAGCTGGTTCTGCCACTTACCGTCTGTGTGACTTTGAGAAAATGACTCTATCTTTCTGAGCCTCGGTTGCCTTAGCTATGCGACGAGCACCAACATTGAGTTCATTTGGTAGTTGTAAGGAGTAAATGAGATAATACATATAGATTACTTATAGGAGCTCCTGCAGATCGTATGTGCTCAAAAATAACCTGAGATGCAATTTAGAGATAACGGAAACATTTCAGGCTATAGCTGTAGCCTAATTATTTTTCCTTCTTTCCATTCATCTATCCGTCCCTCCATACATGTGTTCGTTCACCCCTTGTAGTCACTGATTCATTTTGCAAACCTATGTTGAGTTCTCTGAGCAAGGTTTTCTCATCTTTGGAGAGTAAAACTCTGTAGAATCTTCAGGGGTTCGCTTCTGTTGTACAACGAGTGTTTTGATCAATTCCTGGAAGAAGATTGGGACCTTTGCACACGCCATCTCATTTTACGGAGGCTCCCAAAAGTGCCGTACAGGAGGTAAGAGATCATCTGGAGTGCTAGCATTCTCAAATGATAACTTCATTATAATCTAGATGATACTGGACGAAAATGACCTTCCTATGGCATGGCAACGGTTCTTATGAACAGTTGGTATCTCTGCACTAGTGAAGGACCTTGACCACGAACCTAGTTCTATGGAATAGCCCCATTTGGCAAATGTGTGGGCTCTACTCTCAGAACGATATTGTGGTCATGCATGCGACTTAGGGCAACTCTCCGACCTTCACATGTGAGAACACATCACCAAGATCCCAGGAGCCCTGGCCTAAAGGTGGCAAGAATGTCGGTGTCTGCTATGAGATCTTGTTTGTACTGGAAACAGATTTCCGATATGAATGGAAGGTGTGGGTTTCTCGGGAAGTGATTGTGAGTCTCTGGCCAGAAGAGGCTGGGACTAAGAAGAAGGAGAGGCAATTTGTGATGGATAGCTTCAGCTTCCTTGAAGTCCTACTGAGTCCCGCTCTATTGAAAGATTCTCAGGGGACTGGACACCACTGGCATTGTTAGTAAGCGTCGAAGACGTTATTTTCTAAGTAATCTCTACATTCAACGTGGGGCTCACACTCATGACCCTGAGATCAAGAGTCCCATGCTCTACCTACTGAGCCAGCCAGGCCCTCCGAGTGTTTAATACTTCTAGCTGGATTGATTCAGGTGTGCTAGATTAGGGCCTGCTTCGCAAAGCTGCCAGATATCACTATGGCTATTATCATCTCGATTTCAAGAAACTCTATTAGGACACATAACATAATTGCCTGTCGCCAAACATTACTTTGCCCTAGTAGACGGCTACGCTGGTGAAGAGTCACCCCGAACTTGTTGCTGCACGTTCTGTTTCCCCGGCCTGTAGTGCTCTTCCCCCACCCTTTTCTTGGCCAACTCCCACCCATCTTTCTTTTTTCTTTTTCCAAATGTATTTAAAATTTATTTATTTATTTATTAAAAAAATTTAAATGCTTATTTTGAGAGAGAGGGAGAGGGAGAGGGAGAGAAAGTGCGCACGGGCGTGCACAAGCAGGGGAGGGGCAGAGAGAGAGGGAGAGAGAGAGAATCCCAAGCAGGCTCTGGGCACACAGCCGATGCGGGGCTCAAACTCCACGAACTGTGAGATCATGACCTGAGCCGACATCAAGAGTCGGGGGCTTAACCAACTGAGCCGCCCAGGCGCCCCACTCCCACTCATCTTTCAGATCTCAGCTCAAAGAGTTCTTCGGAGAAGTCATCCCTGACACTCATTTAACGCTGACTTAGGAACTAGGAACTATGCTAAACTATTCATACGCATTGCCTAGTTATTTTACCTACATTAAACAGGAGAAATTTGAATAACTTGAATAACACCTACATTAAGTAGGAATTAAATAACTTGCCAAAAATCACATAGAAAATAAACAGTAGAGTTTGGTCTCTTTCACAGGTTTGTCCTCTGGTACAGCCTACTTTTTTTATTTTTTTTATTTTTTTAACCACAATGCTATAATGCGCCTGAGTTAATTATGCTTCTGAGGTACTACAGCCTGTGGATGGAATTATTTGGGTCAGTAGCGGAGTGATAGGAATGAGCAAAAGATCCTATGAACCGGGTGATCAGACAATTGTGGCTACAGGTCTCGCCTTCTTCCAGAGAAGCATAGACCGAGGGGGTTGATTTAGGCTAGCATGCAGCTAGTTTTGAGTTTCTAGGCTGGGTGGTGGTGAGACAGGACTTATCCACGTGCAGTTACAAACGAAAGCACCTTATGCCTTCCGAGAGTGACTAAAATGGAAAAGCAGGCAGATCAACCAATGTGTGCATCAGTGCCTAGAAGTGAGACAGAGGATGCAGGTGTTCATTCCTTTCTTCATTCAGCAAGGACTTATCGCACTATTCCAGTTGTGGAGGGTGCAGAGGTATACAATACAGGTGTATTACTTGCCTCGTGGAACTTACATTTTCGTGAGGCAGTGGGACAGTAGCGGGGGAAATCATGACAAATTTGAAGTATGAGGGTTGCCTGGGCGGCTCAGTCGGTTGAGCCGCCGATTTCGGCCCCGGTCATGATCTCCCGGGAACCCCACAACAGCTGGCGGCTGTCAACTCAGAGCCTGCTTCGCATCCTCTGTCCCCCTCTTTCTCTGCCCCCGCTCCCCGCTCGTGCACACGCGCGCTCCTCTCTCTCACGCTCTGTCTCAAAAATAAATAAAAAACATTAAAAAAACTTGAAGTTTGAAAACTGTAGAGGAAGTCAAGGGATGAAGGAATAGAGAGCAAATCTCTGAGCTACAACACCATGACTGCGTCCTGAGAAGGAAAACTGGTAAGGGTTCTGAACCGGTTTCAATAATAGTAATAATCATAATGACCATTTATTAAGATCTACTGTATCAAAGTCCCCGTCCTAGGCACCTCACATACATTATCTACCTGTGCGCTAGTGTGATCCCCATTTTACAGATAAATTGACCGTGACTCAGACTGGTTTTGAATAAAGGTCCCAGATCAAAGAATTGCAAGTGGCAGATCTGGAATTCAAACATGGATTTTTTATTCCCAAATCAAATTTTTCAGGGATGCGCTGCCTCCCCAAACATGTAAAGAAATACATTCCAGTGCAGATGAAAAGATGATGAACATTGTTAGTCATCAAGGGCAATTAAAACCACAATGAGATAACCCTTCATACTAACTAGAATAGCAACAATGAAAAATCTGACCATATCAAGTATTGTCTCAGGTACGAAGCCCTCATCCTCTGCTGGTGGAAACGTACAACAAAACACACACTTTGTAAAACAGTTTGGCAGTTCTTATAAAATTAAACACATATTGGGGCGGCTGGGTGGCTCAGTCGGTTGAGCGTCCGACTTCGGCTCAGGTCATGATCTGCACCGTTGCTGGGTTCGAGCCCCACGTCGGGCCCTGTGCTGACAGCTCAGAGCCTGGAGCCTGCTTCTAATTCTGGGTCTCCCTCTCTCTCTGCCCCTCCCCCACGTATGCTCTGTTTCTCTCTGTCTCAAAAATAAACATAAAAAAATTAAATTAAATTAAATTAAACTTATATCTACCATATGATACAGGAATTCTATTCATAGTTATTTATTCTAGAGAGACGAAAACATGTATCTATACAAAGATTTGTGTGCAAATGTTGATAGTACTTTTTTATGATAGCCCCAAATGGGGAACCGTCCAAATTTCCATCAATAAGTAAATGGATAAATAAAACATGGTATATCCCTGAGGGAATATGAAGGAATGAACCATCAATTATGCAACAGTATGGATATCTTAAAAACATCTTGCTTAACAAAAGAAGCCAACCTCAACTAAAGCACAAACTATGTGATTTCACTTACACTAAGTTCTAGAGCAGTAAAAACTAATTATGTTTATAGAAATAAGATTAGTGTCTGCCCATGTGGGCGGGATTGACTGCAAAGGGACATGAGCATGAGAGAATTTTCTTTGCTGATGGAGATGCTTTATGTCTGGATCAAAGTGTCAATTACACAGACATATACGCTTGTTGAAACTCATCAAACTCTATATTTAAAAAGTGTATTTTATTTTCTGTAAATAATACCTCAGTGGGGTTGGTTAAAAAATGCTGATGCCGTGGGGCCCCCAGGTGGCTCAGATGGTTAAGCGTCCAATTTCAGTTTAGCTCTCAATCTCTTGGTTGGTGAGTTCAAGCCCTTTCTGGGTTCTCTACTGTCAGCGCAGAGCCCTCTTCGGATCCTCGGTCTCCCTCGCTCTCAGCTCCTCCCCCACTCACACTCTCTCTCTCAAAAAAATAAACATTAAAAAATGTGAATACAGTATGACACACACAATAAGAGCACATGGGGATACAAGATAGAGGTACCCAACTCAAGGCTAGGAGGGGAGGAAGAGGGAGTGAGAGAGAGAGAGAGAGAGAGAGAGAGATTTCCAAGGAGGCCTTGACCGACTTTTAATAAAACAAGTATAGATTAGGCAGTTGAAGATCTTTTAATAAAACCAGTATAGATTAGTCAGTTGAAGATCTGGGGAAAGAACATTTGTGGTTGAGAAAATAGTTTGTTTAAAGTTGGAGGCATGAGAGATAATATATTTGTGGAGCTTTAAGTAGCTTCCTTTGGTAGGGACATAAGATGTAGTACAGGATGAGGAAGGTCAGGACTAGATAGCTATATGAATATGAACATTTTATGTCATGCAAAAAAAAATATTAAAGTCATTAGAGAGTGACCACTTTGGAAAGGATAGATACAGGAAATGTAAAGGACTGAGGGCTAATTTGTATCCTTAATGATATAATCTGTATGTAATCGTTTGCAGGGTTGACGCTAAACGTTGTTAACTAAAGATTAAAGAGTTATCCCTTTTTTCATATAAAAAAAGTCTATCGGTCCAAATCTTAGCATTCGATGAGAAATAGTAAAATTAACAGCAGAAGTAGAAAGGCCGTGATAAAAGGAATAAAGTTATCTCTGATGGGACTTTCAATCATTGTAACCCAGAATTTAAGAATGCAGATGAAAGTTATAATTATTATAAGCACATTGATTTTAAGAAACATCTGCATTTATACAAAAGCAACATCTGCTTTACCCCTAAAATGTGTTTATAATTCCTTTGGATGGAAATATGGAGCCCTCTGACAGAGAAGCATCCAGTTGGCTTAAGAGGAAATAAATGACCGTGGGAGAAACATACTCAGGATGACCCTCTCTTCTTTAGAAAGGGGACCCAGGACTCTGCAAAAGTCAACCTTCTGGCTTGCCAAAGTAAAATTCCAGGCAAAGGTTTGCTTACAAGATGGGACAATTCAACCTTGTCAGAGCCTGACTTTTATTTGTTTGACCTTTAGTGAAAAAATGAGACTAAGCATATTTAAAAATACAAATGATTTCAAACCTCTAAAATAGGTTGACAATTGTATTTACTCTTTTGGATAGGCCTTGGGTTCAAAAAGATTGGGAAATCATAAAAACGACACAAAACACATCTTTCTGATTTTAATATCTTGCGAATTCACCGTTTTTGTAGATTTATAGATGTGATACCTTATATTTTAGAGTTCTGAATTTTTATTTTGTATTACCAAATAGTTGTGCTGTCCTTATTTCAGTGGCCCAATTGTAGCCTAAATTCAAGTGAACTTCTGTAGTCAAAGACAAGAGTTGACCACTCTTGCTTTGAAATTCTTCTTCCTTGTCCTTTGTGACACTATCTTTTCTTATACATCTTCCCATGTTCCTATGAGGATCTCACCCGCAGTCTCTTTTTCAAATGTCCCAGTTTCTACAGTTCCACTGGGTCTCAAGTGAGATCTCATATGTGGTAAGGTTGCCATTAAATTCATCATTTCATGAAGCTAGCCATCCCTGCTTGCCGCTTAACCTTGAGGAAAACCCAGAACTTTGCAACATTTCATTTGAGTGCTGTTCATCTAAAAAAAAATTTTTTTAATGTTTATTTATTTATTTTGAGAGAGAGAGAGAGAGAGAGCAGGGGAGAGAGAGAGAGAGAGAGAGAATCCCAAGCAGGCTCCACACTGCCAGCGCAGAGCTGACATGGGGCTCGAACTTTTGAACCAAGAATCAAGTTGCTTAACTGACTGAGCCACCCAGGCACCCCCAACACCCCCATTTGATTGCTGTTCAAAGATGACAATATACCTACCTCATTAGGTTTTTGAGTGCTGTCATCCTGTTGAAACTTACAACTTAAATCAGTCAGTCCCACCCTGTGTGAGTTTCATTCCTATCTTCCACCATTGTTCCAAATGCAAATATCCAGCTTTCTTTTCACTATGCTGTACTTTTTACCCTACGCTTTACTTTCTATTGCTGACCTCACTCCAGTCTTCTCTAATTTGCCCTCTGAAATCCTTACTCCATGATAAATGAGTTCCTTACATGTTAAACCTCTTTGCGGAGTGCTGCCCCCAACTCGGCCCTTAAATCCTCTGAAAAAAAAATAGATGAGAAACTCCCAACAATAGATATCTGTAAGGAATAGCATATGGGGATGAGGGGGACAAAAGTGGAAAAGATTCTAATTTGACAATTATTACGGAGTGTTTATTATGTGCCAGGCAGGCCTGGAAGTAAGGCTGTATTTTTCCTATATTATCAATCCAATGTGGTTTTAGCTTGAAAACATTCACATTTATATGTAGTTGGCAACCTAACTTTATTGAATGTGAACTTTTTTTTTACATTAATGGTTTCGCTCTCTACATATTGTTCAACATTTATTTATTTTTGAGAGGTAGAGCACAAGCAGGAGAGGGGCAGAAAGACACACACACACACACACACACACACACACAGAATCCAAAGCAGGCTCCAGGCTCAGGACTGTCAGCACAGAGCCTGACACGAGGCTTGAGCTCACGGAGATGCGAGATCATGACCTGAGCCGAAGTCGGACACTTAACCGGCTGAACCACCCAGGCACCCCTCTACATATTGTTCAGAACCTAATTTTTCACTTAATAATATGAGGGGAATATTTTTCAATGGCATTAAATATTTTCCACAACATGGCTTGTAAAGATTCCTTGGCATTTATAAAGAAGATAATATAGAATTAATTGAACCAATACTGTATTGTTAGACCTTAAATTTAGAACTTAAGTTGTTAGGCCTTAAACTGTTAGACCTAATTTCCATTATAAACTATGCTGTAACAATCAACTTTGTACATCAATCATTGCAGTCATATCTGATTAGAGAAACAGATCCTAAATTCTGATTGGGGCATATTCTTCGATGTTGAACTGTTGGGTCAGTTGGGTCAAAGTGTATGAACATTTTCTTTTTTTTTTTTTTTTTAAATTTATTTTTTATTTTTGAGACAGAGAGAGACAGAGCATGAATGGGGGAGGGTCAGAGAGAGAGGGAGACACAGAATCCGAAACAGGCTCCAGGCTCTGAGCAGTCAGCACAGAGCCTGACGCGGGGCCTGAACTCACGGACCGCGAGATCACGACCTGAGCCGAAGTCGGATGCTTAACCGACTGAGCCACCCAGGCGCCCCTGTATGAACATTTTCAAGACTTTTTGTTTTTGTTCTTCCAGGTGAACTTGTTTTTTAAAACTAACATGTTTGTCTTCATTGGAAAGTTTATACGTGTTCATTATAGACAATTTGGAAAGCATAGATGAGCAAACAGAATAAAATACAATTAATATATAATTCTAAAGGTAATCAGTATTAGCACTCCAGTTTCTTTCTCCTCTCTCTTTTGTAAATAGAATTGGGATAATAGACATCCTATTTTGTAATCCAATTTTTCACTAAATACATCATGAATATTTTACATGTCATTAAAAAGTTTTCAGAAACATTCTTTTCTTTTTTTTAATGTTTATTTTTGAGAGAGAGAGAGAGAGAGAGAGAGAGAGAATGCATGAATGGGAAGGGGCAGAGAGCAAGGGAGACAGAGAATCCACAGCCAGGCTTCACATTGTCAGCACAAAGCCGGATGTGGGGCTCGAACTCCTAGACCTTGAGATCATGACCTGACTTCCTGACTGAGCCACCCAGGCTCCCCAGAAACATTATTTTCTAATCGCTCTATATAGGTACGTTATATTAGTGTACTATATTTTATTTATCTACAGTTTTAGGTATTTGGTGGTTTCTTAATTTATTATTATAAATAAAACTGATGAATATCTAAATCTTTACACATGTCTATAATTGTTCCCTTAGGGTAATTCTAGAAATGGAATTGATGGGTCAAACTGTGTGATTATTTTAACTGACATAATTAGAAGAGAAAGATTGTACTGATTTCCATTCCTGCAGCAAGATTAATGTGCCTGTACATCCCTTACTCCTACAAACATTGGACTTTAAAATCATGTTAATCTTATCAGCAAAAATATTGGTATTAATTTGAATTTATTTGACCGTTTTCAGTCTTTCACCTTTAAGTATACCATTAGCTGTGGTTTTTTATAAATGCCCTTTATCAGGTTGAGGAGAGCTGTTCTATTTTTAGTTTTGTGAGCTCTTATCATGAAAGGGTTGGATTTTTGTCAAAATTTTAAATATTTATTGACCATAATCTATAAAAATGGAGGCAAGACTATACAATGGAGAAAAAAAACAGTCTTTTCAATGAATGGTGTTGGGAAAACTGGACAGCTACATACAAAAGAATGAAACTGGGCACCTTTTTTACACCATACACAAAAATAAACTCAAAATAGATTAAAGACCTAAATGTAAGACCTGAAACCATAAAACTCCTTAAAAAAAAACATAGGCAGTAAACTCTTATACATTGGTCTTAGTAATAGTTTTTTGGATCTGTCTCCTCAGGCAAGGGTAACAAAAACAAAATTAAATAATTGGGACCACACTAAACTAAAAAGCATCTGCACAGCCACGGAAACCATCAACAAAATGAAAAGGCAACCTACTAAATGAGAGAAGATGTTTGCAAATCATATATCCAACAAGGGGTTAATGTCCAAAATATATAAAGAGGTCATACAACTCAACACACACCAAAAAAACCCAAACAGATTAAAAAATGGTCATTTTTCCATCGAATAGATGCTTTTCCAAAGAAGATACAGATGGCCAACAGACACATGAAAAGATGTTCAACATCGCTAATCATCAGAGAAATGCAAAGTGACACCACAATGAGATGTCACCTCACACCAGTGAGAATGGTTAGTACCAAACAAACAAGAAGTAAAAAGTGTTCACCGTTGGTGGGAATGTAAATTGGTGCAGCCACTCTGGAAAACGGTATGGAGTATCCTCAGAAATTTAAAAATGGAACTACCATACAATACGGTATTTCTACTTCTGGGTATTTACCCAAAGAAAACAAAACTACGTGTTTGGAAAAATATACGAACCCCTATGTTTACTGCAGCATTATTTACAACAGCGAAGATATGGAAACAACCTAAGTGTCTATCAACAGATGAATGAATAAAGAAGATGTGGACAAGGGAATATTACTCAGCCATAAAAAAAAAAAAACATCTTGCCATTTGCAACAACATGGATGGGCCTAGAGGGTATTATGCTAAGGGAAATAAGTTAGAGAAAGAAAAATACCACACGATTTCACATATATGTGAAATGCATAAAACAAAACAAATGCACAAAGAAACAGAAATAGAAATAGACTCTTACGTACAGAGGCAAATTAGTGATTGCCAGAGGGAAGGGGGTGAGGGGAGGGGCAAAATAGGTGAAGGAATTTCACAGGTACAAAATCCCAGTTACAAAACAAATAAGTCATGGTGTGAAAAGTACAGCATAGTGAATATAGTTAATAATACTGTAATAACTTTGTACGGTGGTAGGCGATAATTACACTCTCATGCTAGACATTTGTTGAAGCACTATGTGGTACGCCTGAAACTACTGTAATATTGGGTGACCACTATACTTCAATTAAAAGTAAAAAGTAAAAATATTTATTGATAATGTATTATTTAACGTTAGAAATTAATTTTAATTATGCAAGTGAGGTCAAACTCAAACATTAAAGGCTAACGTCCTTTTGACGTTGCCCTAAAATCTGAGGCCACTCTCTCTCCCTAGAGGTGACTACATTTGTCAATTTGGTGATTATCCTTACAAATATTTTTATGTATCTCCATAGAAAATCTGCAGTATTATGTTTATATGTATACACATAAATGGTATCATAATACACACACACACACACACACACACACACACACACATATATATATAATAAGGCAAATTACTCTTTTTCTCTCAATTATGTCATATATATTTTGATGTTAGTACACAAAAATCTACCTTATTCTTCATAAGCCCTATGTTGTATATATGCTGGAGCACGTTTAGTTTGTCAATATGGAAATGCTGTGGTTTATTTAAGCAGGCGATTTGAATATAGCATATTTAGCCATTTCCCCTACTCGTGGCTCTTAGGTTATTTCCAGCATTTTGCTGTGTAAACAAATGCTTGGGGCGCCGGGGTGGCTCAGCCGGTTAAGTGTCCAACTTCGGCTCGGGTCATGATCTTGCCGTCAGTGGGTTCCAGCCCCACGTCGGGCTCTGTGCTGACAGCTCAGAGCCTGGAGCCTGCTTTGGATTCTGTGTCTCCCTCTCTCTCTCTGTCCCTCCCCTGCTCACACTGTCTCTCTCTATTTCTCAAGAATAAATGAGCATTACAAAATTATAAAAAAAAAACAAATGCTGCAGTAACCATATTTATACACATCTTCTTGTACCTATGTGGTTTTGATTACTAACTACATGCTGATGGCCAACAATGTTTATATTCCTAGCCATCCAGCCCAGATCCACATTGAAGAGAATAAAATAAAATATAAATAAAGAAGTTCTGATTAATATACATAATATGCCATATTATAATTAATATGCTACATGGACTAAATCTAATTTTTTAATTTTTTAAATTCTTTTTAAAAAAACTTTTTTAACGTTTATTCATTTTTGAGAGACACAGAGAGACAGAGCGTGAATGGGGGAGGGGCAGAGAGAGAGGGAGACACAGAATCCAAAGCGGGATCCAGGCCCTGAGCTGTCAGCCCAGAGCCCAACATGGGGCTTGAACTCACAAACCGTGAGGTCGGGCCTGAGCTGAAGTCGGACGCACAACTAACTGAGCCACCCAGGCACTCCGGACTAAATCTAATTTTTAAATGTCTATGGGACATTTACAAAGTTAGATGCTACAGTAGGTTTCATTCTTTCTTCTTTTTTTAAAATTTATTTTATTTTTAATTCTTTTTCTTTTTCAAATTTTTATTTAAATTCTAGTTAGTTAACATATAGTGCAATATTCATTTCAGGAACAGAATTTAGTGATTCATCACTTACAGATGACACCCAGTGCTCATCCCAAGTGTCCTCCTTAATGCCTGTCACCCATTTAGCCCATCCCCCCCCCCCCCCCCCCATCTCTCCATCAACCCTCAGTTTGTTCTCTATAGACAAGAGTCTCTTATGGTTTATTTCCCTCTTTATTTCCCCTTCCCCTATGTTCATCTGTTTTGTTTCTTAAATTCCACATATGAGTAAAATCATATGGTATTTGTCTTTCTCTGACTTATTTCATTTAGCATTATACTCTCTAGCTCCATCTATGTCATTGCAAATGGTGAGATTTCATCCCTTTTGATAGCTGAGTAATAGAGTAGTATTCCATCATATATATATGTATATATATATATACACACACATATATATGTATATATATGTATATATATATATATACACATATATATATATATACACATATATATTTCATATCTTCTTTATCCATTTATCAGTCGATGGACACTTGGGCTCTTTCCATAGTTTGGCTATTGGTGATAATGCTGCCATAAACATCAGGGTGCATGTGTCCCTTCAAATCAGTATTTTTGTATCCTTTGGGTAAATACCTAGTAGTGCAATTGCTAGGTTCCATTTTTAACTTTTCGAGGACCCTCCACACTGTTTTCCAGAGCGGCTGCACCAGTTTGCATGCCCACCAATGGTGTAAGAGGTTCCCCTTTCTCCACATCCCCGCCAACACCAGTGGTTTCCTGTGTTAATTTTAGCCATTCTGACAGGTGTGAGGTGATATCTCATTGTGGTTTTGATTTATATTTCCCTGATGATGAGTGATGTTAGGCATCTTTTTATGTGCGTGTTAGCTGTCAGTACAGTAGGTGTTGAATAAAAACCTCTGCAGAGTCTAAAAAACATATTTTACGTACCCCACCTTCTCTGTTTACTATGCAAAAAATTATATAACCCGCATCTTCCTTTTTACTCTTCCATTGCTCAATAAATTAGACATGAAAACTACCCATTTATATATAAACCTGAAATTGCAGAGAAGATTGTCACTGCAATTACAGATTACAGTGATTAGAAAATATCAATAATGAGAACTCAGCATATCACAACTTATGCGAAACATGAAAGCCAAACTCAAATTCATAAGCATAAATGATTCTATCAGAGGAGGAAAGAAAGTAAATGAATAAAGCACCCAACTCATGAAGTTAGAAGAACAACAACACAAATGTATGGAATGTAGGAGAAGGAAGGTCAATAAGATAAACTTGGAAGTTACAAATTAGAAAGATTTGATTGATTAGAAAGATTAAGATTGATTAAGAAAAATCCAGAAGTCATTTGCATGGAAACACATGCACATACATTCATAAAAAGTTTCAGCAGATCAAATCAAGAAAAAAAGAAACTTTTGAGATTAGGAATTACCATCGGGACATAAACATAGGTAAGTGTTTCTATAAAGCTTTTAAAATTTGAAAATCTTGGTGTAATTAAAAATGTAAGAAAATACAAATGCTCGATGCTGTCTCAATAACTGGGAAAACATGAACAAACCCGTAATACACAGACAATACTGAAAAGCTATCAAATTACCATGTTCGTACAAGACGGAGACAGGTTTATAGCTTTCCCCCAACCCTCCTAAACTTCCATGGGACAAATAATTCTTGCCTTAAGCAATTTCAGGGTTAAGAGTAATATTCAAAGTTTCTTAATTCATGCTTACAAAGTTAGCGTAACCCTGTTAGTGAAATCTGACAGTGAAATCTGGCTCATAAATAACTCATGTTATTTATGAGTATATATGGAAAAATCCCAAATGCTTTATCAGCAAATGGTTTCCAGTGTTACTTTAAAAGCATAACACATGTGACTGAGGAGATTGTGTTCATGAAGGGCACTGGCATTTCAGAGTTAGGATATCTATTAATTAAATTTATCCCAATTATATCAAAGTGTATTTAATACACTGACATAAGTCAGTCAATTAAAAATTTAAATTTGTTCCTGAATTTAAAGAAGCAAAAAGCCCCTAAAATCTAGGCTAGGAATGCAGGTATATTTACATGATATTGTAAAATTTTCTCTAGCAATGATCTCATGGTTCATGAGTTCGAGCCCCGCATTTGGCTCTCTGCCGTCAGCACAGGGCCTGCTTTGGATCCTCTGTCTCCCTTTCTTTGCCTCTCCCCTGATTGCTCTCTCTCTCTCTTTCTCTCTCTTTCAATAAATAAATAAAGGAAAGAACACAAAGTTATCATTATTTACAATTGTAAAATTGCTCCCTCCTAAAACCGAGAGAATCATCTGAAAAATTATTTGTAAAACAAAAAGAGACCTCAGTAACATTTCCAGCTGCGAAACACAGGGCAAAATTTAAGTTTGATTATCTACCTACAGTAATAAATTAGCACCTATAATGGGAACAATTGTATTCACAAGAGCAAGAACTGTAGCAAAAAAATGTGCAGTTTTATAACGAAAGCTATTAGATTTTGTGAACATACACGAGAAGAAACATGAGTAAATGTAGATTCTATGTTTTGGGTGGGAGGACAATATTGCGCTGAGGCCCATTCGCTCCCAAAAGATATAGATGTGTTTATTTCATACAATTCCAATCAAAATTCCCAAAGCTACCGTGATAGTGTGGTGCTGGTGTTAAAATAAATAGCCATAAAAAGGATAAGGAGTGGAAACCCTCCACATAACCCAAACACATTTAATACTTATTATATGACAAAGCTTTCATGTGGCTTGTTTGAATATTTCTTTATTTATTCTCGTGTATGGGTATAATTGTAGATAGATATAGATTTATTTTATTTTTATTATTATTTTTTTAATGTTGTTTTATTTTGACAGAGAGAGAGAGAGAGAGAGAGAGAGACAGAGCATGAGCAGGAGAGGGTCAGAGAGAGAGGGAGACACAGAATCCGAAGCAGGCTCCAGGCTCCGAGCTGTCAGCACAGAGCCCGACACGGGGCTTGAACTCACAGACCATGAGATCATGACCTGAGCCGAAGTCGGACGCTCAACCGACTGAGCCACCCAGGCGCCCCAAATAGATATAGATTTAGATGCAATTGCCAATAAAGATGTAGATATAGAAACAGGAAATGGTTTTTACCCAATTCCCTTTATTTAATGTGTATCTCTTTTGTGAATCCTTTTATTGGGTTTATGGTTTTGATCCAATCTGTGTTTCTTTGACTTTTTTAAAAAAAATGTTTATGTATTTTGAGAGAGAGAGAGCGGGGGAGGGGCAGAAAGGGGAGAGAAAGAGAGAGAGAGAGAGAGAGCGAGGGAATCCCAATCAGGCTCCGTGCTGATCAGCCTGGAGCCCCATGCAGGGCTCAGTCTCATGAACTGCAAGATCATGACCTGAACTGAAATCAAGAGTTGGACGCTTAACCAGCTGAGCTAGCCACCCAGGAGCCCCTAGGGATGATTGTGTCTTTTTAAAGTTAGCCTGGGGCTGCCTGGGTGGCTCCGACAGTTAAGCGCCTGACTCTTGATTTCAGCTCAGGTCGTGGGTTCAAGCCCTGCGTTGGACTCTGCCTTGGGGTCTGTGCTGGATGTGAAGCCTACTTAAAAAAAAGTCTGAAATATGGTGCAATAAATTGATTTATTTTTGAATATCAAATTAGCTTTACATTGCCAGAACAAACCCCACTATTTGCTAGTATTTTGCTATTTTTTGTGTGCCTGTTCATGAGGATTATTGGTTTCTGGGTTTTTTTCCTTGTGATGTGTTTGTCTGGTTTTGATATCTTCGTTAATCTGTGCTTATACAATGATTTGCTAAGACTTCTTCCCTCTTCTGTTCTATGAAAGAGTTTGTGTAGAATTAGTATTATTTCTTCCTTAAAGGTTTGCTGGAAGTCACATGTGAAAGCATGTTGGCCTGAAATTCTATTTGTTGAAATGTTTTAAAATATAAACTCAATTTTCTTAATAGATACGGAAATGTCCCATTTATCTATTTCTTTTTTTCTAAATTTTTTTTTCAACGTTTATTTTTGAGACAGAGAGAGACAGAGCATGAACAGGGGAGGGGCAGAGAGAGAGGGAGACACAGAATCTGAAACAGGCTGCAGGCTCCGAGCGGTCAGCACAGAGCCCGACGCGGGGCTCGAACACATGGACCGTGAGATCGTGACCTGAGACGAAGTCGGACGCTTAACCCACCGAGCCACCCAGGCGCCCCTGTTTTTCCATTTTTAACTTCATGTATTTTTGTTTTTAGCTCTACAATTTTCTGACATCTCCTTGCTTTGGGTCGAATTTGCTTTCCTTTTTATAGATTACTGGTTTGAGACTCTTCCTCTTTTCTAATACAAGCTAATATAAGCATTTAATGCTATACATTTCAGTCTAGTCACTGCTTCAGAATTCCAAAAATTTTGATATCTAATTTCCTGCCCATTCAGCTAAAAATGTTTTATTTTTGAAACTTTTGTTAAAATTATTATCATTTTTTTTAGAGAGAGAGAGCACAAGTGGGGGAGAGGGACAGAGAGAGAGAGTGAGAGAGAGAGAGTGAGAGAGAGAGAGAGAATATCTTAAGCAGGCCCCATGCTCAGTGCAGAGCCTGACGTGGGGCTCGATCCCACGACCCTGGGATCATGACCTGAGCCAAAATCAAGAGTCGGAGGCTCAACTGACTGAGCTCTCCAAGCGCTCCTAAAAACTTTTTCTATTTTTCCTTGAGGTGTTTTTATTGATGCATGATTTATTTAGAAGTGTTTAGAAATGTTTGAAGTTTTTCTGTTAGTACTTCTTAAAATTTATTTCTAATGAAAGAACTTACTTCATATGCTTTTGATTCCTTTCCATTTTTAAGGCTTTGAAAAATCCTTATACTTTTAATACCATTCAATTTTTAAAGCTTTGATGGCCCAGAGTATGGTCTACCTTAGTGAATGATCCATTTGTATTTGAAAATATTGCTTACTCTTAGGTCTGGTTTCAAGTGTTCAATGAATGTCAATTGTGCCAAATTGGTTGACAGCGTTTGACAGATCTTCTATGTTCTATGATTCTCTTTCCGCATGTTTAATAAATTAATGATATAACAGCATGATGTCTCCAAGTATATTTGTGGATTTTTCTCTTTTCCTTTCCATTTTATCAGTTTTTGCTTTATGTATTTTGAAGATCTGTTTTGAGATGCTCTATATATTTAGGATAGTTTTTGCAAGGTACATGGTTTCTTTCCTATTCCTTTTAATTTATCTTTATCATAATATTTAAAGTGAGTCTTATAGATAGTATAGTGTAAAATCTTTTTTCTTTTATTTTTCTTTATTTTTAAAAATTTTTTATGTTTATTTATTTTTGAGGGAGAGAGAGAGAGAGAGAGGGAGAGCGTGAGCAGGGGAGGGGCAGAGACAGAGGGACACACAGAATCCCAAGCAGGCTCCAGGCGAGCTGTCAGCACAGAGCCCGACGTGGGGCTCGAACCCACAGACCACGAGATCGTGACCTGAGCTGAAGGACACTTCACCAACTGAGCCACCAAAGCACCCCAAATCTCTTTTGTATTAAAACCTAGTGTGACTGGGGCACCTGGGTAGCTCAGTCTGTTGAGCGTCTGTCTTCGGCTCAGGTTACACAGCTCGTGAGTTCGAGCCCAGCGTGGGGCTCTTTGCTGGCAGCTTGGAGCCTGGAGCCTGCTTAGGATTCTGTGGCTCCCTCTCTCTCTGCCCCAACCCACTCACACTCTGTCTCTCTCCCTCTCTCAAAAATAAACATTAAAAAAAAAATTTTAAATCTAGTGTGACTATCTTTGTCTTTCAATTGCTGTCTATAAATCATTTATATTTAATGGTATTATGGGTATATTTGTATTTAGGTCTATCATTTTAGTATTTGTTTTCTGTTTATCTCTTTTGTTTTTTGTTCCTTTGTTAAGTTTTTCCCGATTTCTTTTGGATTATGAGAATATTTATTAGTCTTCTACATTAATTTATTAATTGGCTTTTGGCCATATTTTTGTATTTTTTTTAGTCATTGCTCACAGTGGACTTAGAATATTTTCTCTCTTCATGTGAAATGTAGAAATCGTACTATCTAGGGTCACTCACCCATTCCCATTTGTTATAATTTTAAGATGGTATATTCAAATACATTGAAAACCAAAGTGCACGATTTTATAGATTTCCTTTTAACTCTCATACATATTGTAAAGAACTCAAGAGGAAAATATAGGCTACAGTATTAAACAAGATATTAACCATATTTCTTGTTCCTTCTTCATTCTTGAAGTTACAAATTTCCTTCTGGTATCATTTTCTTTCAGCCTTAAAATTCTGTTAGCTTTTCTTTCAGAGTGTCTTCTGGCAATAAATTCTTAGTTTTCCATTATTTGAGAATGTTTTCATTTTACATTCACTTCTGAATGTTATTTTACTGGATATAGAATCCTGGGTTGACATTTTGGCACTTTACAAGTGTTTTTCTCTTTTTTTTAAATTTAATTTTAAATTTTTGTTTATTTTTAAAATTGAAGTATAATTGACATACAATGCTGTATTTCAGTTTTTTGTTTGTTTGTTTTTTTACCGTCCTCCTGTCTCTGTGGTCGCTGGTGAGAATTCCATAGTAATTTGAATCCTTTTTCCATATACACAATGCTTAATTTTTATCTGGCTGTTTTCAGTGATTTTTTTAAATAAATATTTTAATGTTTTATTTATTTTTGAGAGAGAGAGAGAGAGAGAGAGAGAGAGAATGAGCAGGGGAGGGGCAGAGAGAGAGGAAGACACAGAATCCGAAGAAGTCTCCAGGCTCTTAGCTGTCAGCCCAGAGTCTGATGTGGGGCTCGAATTTATGAACTGGGAGACCATGACCTGAGCTGAAGTTGGACGCTTAACCGACTGAGCCACCCAGGCGCCCCACTGGTGATTTTTTTAAAAAATAATTTTTAGTTTCTAGCAATTTATGATATGTAAGGAAATTCTTTCTTTGGAGCTTATCATCTTTGTGTTTCACTGAGCTTCTCACATCTGTAATTTATGTCTTCAACCAAATGTGAGTTTTCAAGCCATGATGTTTTTGAAATACTCTATACCATTCTTTTTCTCCTCTGTTTCTGGGAATCCAATGGCATGAATGTTGGACATTTTGATATCTCCCATAGGTCTGAAGCTTTCTCCATTTTTTCAATTGCCTTTCACTGTGTTTTTCAGATAAGATAAATGTTATTGCTATATGTTCGTCTACTTTTTCCTTTGTCATCTCCATTATGTTATCAAACTCAAGCAGCAAACTTTATTTCAGACTGTATTTTACTATTCCAAAATTCCAATTTATTTTCATAGTTTTTATTTCTCTGCCGAGAAGTCCTGTGATTTTTTTTTTCTTTTTACTCAAGAATGTTCACATTTGTATCATAGAGAATGGGTATAATAGCTATTTGAAGTCTTTGTCAACCCCATCATGAGTAATTCTTTTATTTATTTATTTATTTATTTATTTATTTAATATATGAAATTTACTGTCAAATTGGTTTCCATACAACACCCAGTGCTCATCCCAAAAGGTGCCCTCCTCAATACCCATCACCCACCCTGCCCTCCCTCCCACCCCCCATCAACCCTCAATTTGTTCTCAGTTTTTAACAGTCTCTTATGCTTTGGCTCTCTCCCACTCTAACCTCTTTTTTTTTTTTTTTTCCTTCCCCTCCCCCATGGGTTCCTGTTATGTTTCTCAGGATCCACATAAGAGTGAAACCATATGGTATCTGTCTTTCTCTGTATGGCTTATTTCACCTAGCATCACACTCTCCAGTTCCATCCACGTTGCTACAAAAGGCCATATTTCATTTTTTCTCATTGCCACGTAGTATTCCATTGTGTATATAAACCACAATTTCTTTATCCATTCATCAGTTGATGGACATTTAGGCTCTTTCCATAATTTGGCTATTGTTGAGAGTGCCGCTATAAACATTGGGGTACAGGTGCCCCTATGCATCAGTACTCCTGTATCCCTTGGATAAATTCCTAGCAGTGCTATTGCTGGGTCATAGGGTAGGTCTATTTTTAATTTTCTGAGGAACCTCCACACTGCTTTCCAGAGCGGCTGCACCAATTTGCATTCCCACCAACAGTGCAAGAGGGTTCCTGTTTCTCCACATCCTCTCCAGCATCTATAGTCTCCTGATTTCTTCATTTTGGCCACTCTGACTGGCGTGAGGTGATATCTGAGTGTGGTTTTGATTTGTATTTCCCTGATGAGGAGCGACGTTGAACATCTTTTCATGTGCCTGTTGGCCATCCGGATGTCTTCTTTAGAGAAGTGTCTATTCATGTTTTCTGCCCATTTCTTCACTGGGTTATTTGTTTTTCGGGTGTGGAGTTTGATGAGCTCTTTATAGATTTTGGATACTAGCCCTTTGTCCGATGTGTCATTTGCAAATATCTTTTCCCATTCCGTTGGTTGCCTTTTAGTTTTGTTGGTTGTTTCCTTTGCTGTGCAGAAGCTTTTTATCTTCATAAGGTCCCAGTAATTCACTTTTGCTTTTAATTCCCTTGCCTTTGGGGATGTGCCGAGTAAGAGATTGCTACGGCTGAGGTCAGAGAGGTCTTTTCCTGCTTTCTCCTCTAAGGTTTTGATGGTTTCCTGTCTCACATTCAGGTCCTTTATCCATTTTGAGTTTATTTTTGTGAATGGTGTGAGAAAGTGGTCTAGTTTCAACCTTCTGCATGTTGCTGTCCAGTTCTCCCAGCACCATTTGTTAAAGAGACTGTCTTTTTTCCATTGGATGTTCTTTCCTGCTTTGTCAAAGATGAGTTGGCCATACGTTTGTGGGTCTAGTTCTGGGGTTTCTATTCTATTCCATTGGTCTATGTGTCTGTTTTTATGCCAATACCATGCTGACTTGATGATGACAGCTTTGTAGTAGAGGCTAAAGTCTGGGATTGTGATGCCTCCTGCTTTGGTCTTCTTCTTCAAAATTACTTTGGCTATTCGGGGCCTTTTGTGGTTCCATATGAATTTTAGGATTGCTTGTTCTAGTTTCGAGAAGAATGCTGGTGCAATTTTGATTGGGATTGCATTGAATGTGTAGATAGCTTTGGGTAGTATTGACATTTTGACAATATTTATTCTTCCAATCCATGAGCAGGGAATGTCTTTCCATTTCTTTATATCTTCTTCAATTACCTGCATAAGCTTTCTATAGTTTTCAGCATACAGATCTTTTACATCTTTGGTTAGATTTATTCCTAGGTATTTTATGCTTCTTGGTGCAATTGTGAATGGGATCAGTTTCTTCATTTGTCTTTCTGTTGCTTCATTGTTAGTGTATAAGAATGCAACTGATTTCTGCACATTGATTTTGTATCCTGCAACTTTGCTGAATTCATGTATCAGTTCTAGCAGACTTTTGGTGGAGTCTATCGGATTTTCCATGTATAATATCATGTCATCTGCAAAAAGCGAAAGCTTGACTTCGTCTTTGCCAATTTGGATGCCTTTGATTTCCTTTTGTTGTCTGATTGCTGATGCTAGAACTTCCAGCACTATGTTAAACAGCAGCGGTGACAGTGGGCATCCCTGTCGTGTTCCTGATCTCAGGGAAAAAGCTCTCAGTTTTTCCCCGTTGAGGATGATGTTAGCTGTGGGCTTTTCATAAATGGCCTTTATGATCTTTAAGTATGTTCCTTCTATCCCGACTTTCTCAAGGGTTTTTATTAAGAAAGGGTGCTGGATTTTGTCAAAGGCCTTTTCTGCATCGATTGACAGGATCATATGGTTCTTCTCTTTTTTTTTGTTAATGTGATGTATCACGTTGATCGATTTGCGAATGTTGAACCAGCCCTGCATCCCAGGAATGAATCCCACTTGATCATGGTGAATAATTCTTTTTATATGCTGTTGAATTCGATTTGCTAGTATCTTATTAAGAATTTTTGCATCCATATTCATCAGGGATATTGGCCTGTAGTTCTCTTTTTTTACTGGGTCTCTGTCTGGTTTAGGAATCAAAGTAATACTGGCTTCATAGAATGAGTCTGGAAGTTTTCCTTCCCTTTCTATTTCTTGGAATAGCTTGAGAAGGATAGGTATTATCTCTGCTTTAAACGTCTGGTAGAACTCCCCTGGGAAGCCATCTGGTCCTGGACTCTTATTTGTTGGGAGATTTTTGATAACCGATTCAATTTCTTCGCTGGTTATGGGTCTGTTCAAGCTTTCTATTTCCTCCTGATTGAGTTTTGGAAGAGTGTGGGTGTTTAGAAATTTGTCCATTTCTTCCAGGTTGTCCAATTTGCTGGCATATAATTTTTCATAGTATTCCCTGATAATTGTTTGTATCTCTGAGGGATTGGTTGTAATCATTCCATTTTCATTCATGATTGTATCTATTTGGGTCATCTCCCTTTTCTTTTTGAGAAGCCTGGCTAGAGGTTTGTCAATTTTGTTTATTTTTTCAAAAAACCAACTCTTGGTTTCGTTGATCTGCTCTACAGTTTTTTTAGATTCTATATTGTTTATTTCTGCTCTGATCTTTATTATTTCTCTTCTTCTGCTGGGTTTAGGCTGCCTTTGCTGTTCTGCTTCTATTTCCTTTAGGTGTGCTGTTAGATTTTGTATTTGGGATTTTTCTTGTTTCTTGAGATAGGCCTGGATTGCAATGTATTTTCCTCTCAGGACTGCCTTCGCTGCATCCCAAAGCGTTTGGATTGTTGTATTTTCATTTTCGTTTGTTTCCATGTATATTTTAATTTCTTCTCTAATTGCCTGGTTGACCCACTCATTCGTTAGTAGGGTGTTCTTTAACCTCCATGCTTTTGGAGGTTTTCCAGACTTTTTCCTGTGGTTGATTTCAAGCTTCATAGCATTGTGGTCTGAAAGTATGCATGGTATAATTTCAATTCTTGTAAACTTATGAAGGGCTGTTTTGTGACCCAGTATATGATCTATCTTGGAGAATGTTCCATGTGCACTCGAGAAGAAAGTATATTCTGTTGCTTTGGGATGCAGAGTTCTAAATATATCTGTCAAGTCCATCTGATCCAATGTATCATTCAGGGCCCTTGTTTCTTTATTGACTGTGTGTCTAGATGATCTATCCATTTCTGTAAGTGGGGTGTTAAAGTCCCCTGCAATGACCACATTCTTATCAATAAGGTTGCTTATGTTTATGAGTAATTGTTTTATATATCTGGGGGCTCGGGTATTTGGCGCATAGACATTTATAATAGTTAGCTCTTCCTGGTGGATAGACCCTGTGATTATTATATAATGCCCTTCTTCATCTCTTGTTACAGCCTTTAATTTAAAGTCTAGTTTGTCTGATATAAGTATGGCTACTCCAGCTTTCTTTTGGCTTCCAGGAGCATGATAAATAGTTCTCCATCCCCTCACTCTCAATCTAAAGGTGTCCTCAGATCTAAAATGAGTCTCTTGTAGACAGCAAATAGATGGGTCTTGTTTTTTTATCCATTCTGATACCCTATGTCTTTTAGTTGGCGCATTTAATCCATTTACATTCAGTGTTATTATAGAAAGATATGGGTTTAGAGTCATTGTGATGTCTGTATGTTTTATGCTTGTAGTGATGTCTCTGGTACTTTGTCTCACAGGATCCCCCTTAGGATCTCTTGTAGGGCTGGTTTTGTGGTGACAAATTCCTTCAGTTTTTGTTTGTTTGGGAAGACCTTTATCTCTCCTTCTATTCTAAATGACAGACTTGCTGGATAAAGGATTCTCGGCTGCATATTTTTTCTGTTTAGCACACTGTAGATATCGTGCCAAGCCTTTCTGGCCTGCCAAGTTTCAAAGGAGAGATCAGTCACGAGTCTTATAGGTCTCCCTTTATAAGTGAGGGCACGTTTATCCCTTGCTGCTTTCAGAATTTTCTCTTTATCCTTGTATTTTGCCAGTTTCACTATGATATGTCGTGCAGAAGATCGATTCAAGTTACGTCTGAAGGGAGTTCTCTGTGCCTCTTGGATTTCAATGCCTTTTTCCTTCCCCAGTTCAGGGAAGTTCTCAGCTATAATTTGTTCAAGTACCCCTTCAGCACCTTTCCCTCTCTCTTCCTCCTCTGGGATACCAATTATGCGTATATTATTTTTTTTTAGTGTATCACTTAGTTCTCTAATTTTCCCCTCATACTCCTGGATTTTTTTATCTCTCTTTCTTTCAGCTTCCTCTTTCTCCATAACTTTATCTTCTAGTTCACCTATTCTCTCCTCTGCCTCTTCAAGCCGAGCCATCGTGGATTCCATTTTGTTTTGCATTTCGTTTAAAGCGTTTTTCAACTCCTCGTGACTGTTCCTTAGTCCCTCGATCTTTGTGGCAAGAGATTCTCTGCTGTCCTGTATACTGTTTTCAAGCCCAGCGATTAATTTTATGACTATTACTCTAAATTCACTTTCTGTTATATTATTTAAATCCTTTTTGATCAGTTCATTAGCTGTTGTTATTTCCTGGAGATTCTTCTGAGGGGAATTCTTCCGTTTGGTCATTTTGGAGAGTCCCTTGCGTGGTGAGGACCTGCAGTGCACTTCCCCTGTGCTGTGGTGTGTAACTGGAGTTAGTGGGCGGGGCCGCAGTCCGACCCGATGTCTGCCCCCAGCCCACTGCTGGGGCCACAGTCAGACTGGTGTGTGCCTTCTCTTCCCCTCTCCTAGGGGCGGGATTCACTGTGGGGTGGCGTGTCCCGTCTGGGCTACTTGCACACCGCCAGGCTTGTGGTGCTGGGGATCTGGCGTATTAGCTGGGGTGGGTAGGCAAGGTGCACGGGGGGTGGAGGGGCAGGCTTAGCTCGCTTCTCCTTAGGTGATCCACTCCAGGAGGAGCCCGTGGCAGCGGGAGGGAGTCAGATCCGCTGCCGGAGGTTTGGCTCCGCAGAAGCACAGAGTTGGGTGTTTGCGCGGAGCGAGCAAGTTCCCTGGCAGGAACTGGTTCCCTTTGGGATTTTGGCTGGGGGATGGGCGGGGGAGATGGCGCTGGCGCCTTTGTTCCCCGCCAAGCTGAGCTCTGCCTTCCGGGGGCTCGGCAGCTCTCCCTCCCTTTGTCCTCCAGCCTTCCCGCTTTCCGAGCAGAGCTGTTAACTTCTGACCTCCCAGACGCTAAGTCGCGCTTGCTGTCGGAACACAGTCTGTCCGGCCCCTCCGCTTTTGCCAGCCAGACTCGGGGGCTCTGCTTGGCCGGCGAGCCGCCGCTCCGCCCCGGCTCCCTCCCGCCAGTCCGTGGAGCGCGCACCGCCTCGCCGCCCTTCCTACCCTCTTCCGTGGGCCTCTAGTCTGCGCTTGACTCCGGAGACTCCCTTCTGCTAATCCTCTGGCGGTTTTCTGGGTTCTTTAGGCAGGTGTAGGTGGAATCTAAGTGATCGGCAGGACGCGTTGTGAGCCCCGCGTCCTCCTACACCGCCATCTTCCGGAACTCCGAGCCCCATCATGAGTAATTCAGTGTTGGCTTTTTTACATACTTTTTTCTCTTGAGAATTGATTGCATCCTTGACTACCCTTTCATTGTCTATCACACGATTTTGGATTGCATTCTGGCAATTT
This sequence comes from Panthera uncia, assembly GCF_023721935.1. Lineage (NCBI taxonomy): Eukaryota > Metazoa > Chordata > Mammalia > Carnivora > Felidae > Panthera > Panthera uncia. The sequence continues at coordinate 90,885,096 of NC_064817.1, forward strand.
TTAACATTATGTTTTGAGATTATATTGACCTATTAAAATTATTCTACGTATTATGTATAATACGTGTATGTATACACATGCCTATTAAAGAATATTGATTTTGTTTGTTTTGGCAGGCATGTTAAGACCAAAAGCTTTGCCTTGCATTCTATGGATGGTGGTTTCAATGTCAACTCAAAAAAAAAAATGTCTTTTTTTTTTTAGTTTGTTTACTACTTTATTCATTAAACATTTATTTATTTATTTATTTATTTTTAATTTATATCCAAGTTAGTTAGCCTATAGTGCAACAATGATTTCAGTAGATTCCTTAATGCCCTTTACCCATTTAGCCCATTCCCTCCCCACAACCCCTCCAGCAACACTCAGTTTGTTCTCTGTGTTTAAGAATCTCTAATGTTTTGTCCCCCTCCCTGTTTTTATATTATTTTTCCTTCCCTTTCCTTATGTTCATCTGTTTTGTATCTTAAATTCCTCATATGAGTGAAATCATATGATATTTGTCTTTCTCTGACTGACTAATTTCACTTAGCATAATCCCCTCTAGTTCCATCCATGTAGTTGCAAATGGCAAGATTTCATTCTTTTTGATTGCTGAGTAATACTCCATTGTATCTATATACCACATCTTCTTTATCCATTCATCCATTGATGGACATTTGGGCTCTTTCCATACTTTGGTTATTGTCAATAGTGCTGCTATCAACATTGGGGTGCATGTTCCCCTTCAAAACAGCACACCTGTATCCCTTGGATAAATACCTAGTAGTGCAATTGCTGGGTTGTAGGGTAGTTCTATTTTTAATTTTTTGAGGAGCCTGCATACTGTTTTCCAGAGTGGCTGCACCAGTCTGCATTCCCACCAGCAGTGCAAGAGTATTTCCTTGATGTTGAGCATTGTTTCATGTGTCAGTTGGCCATCTGGATGTCTTCTTTGGAGAAGTGTCTATTCATGTCTTTTGCCCATTTCTTCACTGGATTATTTGTTTTTTTGGGTGTTGAGTTTGATAAGTCCTGTATAGATTTTGGATACTAACCCTTTATCTGATATGTCGTTTGCAAATATCTTCTCCCATTCTGTTTGTTGCCTTTTAGTTTTTCTGATTGTTTCCTTCGATGTGCAGAAGCTTTTTATTTTGATGAGGTCCCAATCCTTCATTTTTGCTTTTGCTTCCCTTGCCTCCAGAGATGTGTTGAGTACGAAGTTGCTGTGGCCAGGTCAAAGAGGTTTTTGCCTGCTTTCCCCTCTAGGATTTTGATGGCTTCCTGTCTTACATTGAGGTCTTTCATCCATTTTGAGTTTATTTTTGTGTCTGGAGTAAGAAAGTGGTCCAGGTTCATTGTTGTGCATGTCGCTGTCCAGTTTTCCCAACATCATTTGCTGAAGAGACTGTCTTTATTGCATTGGATATTCTTTCCTGCTTTGTCAAAGATTAGTTGGCCATACGTTTGTGAGTCCATTTCTGGGTTCTCTATTCTGTTCCATTGATCTGTGTGTCTGTTTTTGTGCCAGTACCATACTGTCTTGATGATTGCAGCTTTGTAATACAGCTTGAAGTCAGGGATTGTGATGCTTCCAGCTTTGGTTTTCTGTTTTCAAGATTCTTTGGTTATTTGGGGTCTTTTCTGTTACCATAAAAATTTTAGGATTGTTTGTTCTAGCTCTGTGAAGAATGTTGGTGTTATTTTGATAGGGATTGCAAAAAAAAATTTTTTTTAGAAAGGGTTCAAAATAGCAACATGGGAAGACCCTGAATTCACACTCTTTCACAGACACAAAATCCACAGCTACATATGGATTATTTCTCTCTGAAAAAGATCTAAAAACTAGATGAACTGCACTCTACAACAACAGAGAAGGAGACCGTATTGAAGTGAGTAGGAAAGTCAGAGACATGGTCTCATTAAAAACCCCACCCTCAATGTAGAGACACACAAAAGGGAAGAAACTCAACAGACAGGCACTTCTCCCAGAGGAGTGAGGGCTTTATGCCCCACCTCAGGCACCCTGATGCCTGGAATCTGTAACACAGAGATGAGCCTTGGAACATCTTCTTGGAAAACCATCAGAACTGACATCTTGGGATCCCAAAGTGTTATAGGAAACTGAGATTCCCCTCTTGTAGGGCTTGCACTCGGTCTTTACCTGCCTGAGACCCAGGGGGAAAAAAACCCCAGCAGCTCGAGAAGTGCCTATTAGTGACCCAAAGGTAGGAGGAATATCACAGGTGCAAAGTTCATCCCTGAAGAACAAGAGGTCCAAACTCCATGCTGGGCACCACCATCCTGGGAATGTATGACTTAGAAATCCACTGGGGCTTAACTCCTGGAGATCTAGAGGGCTACAGGAAACTGAGACTCTACTCTTTTTTTTAAAATTTTTTTTTAACGTTTATTTATTTTTTGAGACAGAGAGAGACAGAGCATGAACGGGGGAGGGTCAGAGAGAGGGAGACACAGAATCCGAAACAGGCTCCAGGCTCCGAGCTGTCAGCACAGAGCCCGACGCGGGGCTCGAACTCACGGACTGCAAGATCGTGACCTGAGCCGAAATCGGCCGCTCAACCCTCAACCGACTGAGCCACCCAGGCGCCCCGAGACTCTACTCTTAAAGGGCCAGCAGCAAACAATACCACTCGCTGTGAGCCCCAGCCCAGAGGCAGCAGTTTGAAAAGCACCTGGGCTATATGTGAAAAAGATTTATTGACTAATTTTATGGCATGTGTTGCAGGGGCAGGGATCTGTAGAAACTGTTTCTAGGAATGGAGATGTTGGTAGGCACCATTTGTCTTGCCCGCCTTCAATATAGCTGGCCTGATGTTGGTGGGCCATAGTTCTGACATTCTCCGTTCACCTTGCTAGCACTGCTCCCCCAGCCACAGCATATTCCCCTGCAGACCGGCTCCACCGAAGAAGCCCGCCCTCCAGGTGTCCCTCCAAAGTGGTGGCTGCCTTGCCACACCTGGCAGGTAGCCTCGGTTAGGATTGGCATCCCCCCCTATGGTGCCGATTGCCTCACCACACTCAGTGGGCTGTCCTGGCTGGGATGGGTACCCTTCTAAAGTGACTACTGCTCCGGAGAAGAGGAGGAGCCAGCCCTAGCCAGCAGTGCGCCCGCACCAACCACAGTGGTGCCTCTCAGGCAGCCACGCCATGGTGGGGGTCTATCTCCACCCACGAGCAGGCCTGTAGCAGCTGTCGCCAGGCTTCTTAGCCAGCTGCATTGGGGGCCAGCCCCCCCAGCTAGCATGCCTGTAGTAGTTGTGGCTCAGTCACAACAGAAGAGTGCGTTCATCCCGTTCAGGGGACGCACCTGGAGCACCTGATTCTGGTGACCATGGGGGATTGTGCTGCTGAGCCCCACAGAATTCCTTCGACATAAGGCCACTAGCTTCAAGACCAGGAGATGTAGCTGACCTACCTAACACATAGAAACAAACACAGAGTCAGACAAAGGGCAGAGACAGAGGAATATTTTCCAAACAAAACAACAAGAGAAAACCTAAGAAGTAAATGAAACAACAAGCAATTTACTTAATAAAGAGTTGAAAGTAGGGGCGCCTGGGTGGCTCAGTCGGTTGAGTGACCGACTTCAGCTCAGGTCATGATCTCACGGTTTGTGGGTTCAAGCCCCGCGTCGGGCTCTGGGCTGACAGCTGGGAACCTGGAGCCTGCTTCTGATTCTGTGTCTCCCTCTCTCTCTGCCCCTCCCCCACTCATGCTCTGTCTCTCTCTCAGAAATAAATAAACGTTAAAAAAAAAAAGATTTAAGAGTTGAAAGTAATGGTCATAAAGATGCTCACCAGACATGAGAGAAGAGTGGATGAACTTGTGAGAACTTCAACAAAGAGAAAATATTAAAAAAGAAACAACCTGAGCTGAAAGATACAATAGCTGAATTGAAAAAACACTTAGAAATTAAAAATAGAATTACCCCATGATCCAGCAATTGCACTACTAGGCATTTATCCAAGGGATACAGGTGTGCTGTTTCGAAGGGGCACATGCACCCCCATGTTTATAGCAGCACTATCGACAACAGCCAAAGTATGGAAAGAGCCCAAATGTCCATCGATGGATGAATGGGTAAAAACGATGTGGTACATATATACAATGGAGTATTACTCGGCAATCAAAAAGAATGAAATCTTGCCATTTTGCAACTACATGGATGGAACTAGAGGGGATTATGCTAAGTGAAATTAGTCAGAGAAAGACAAATATCATATAACTTCACTCATATGAGGACTTTAAGACACAGAACAGATGAACACAAGGGAAGGGAAGCAAAAATAATATGAAAACAGGGAGGGGGACAAAACAGAAGAGACTCTTAAATATGAAGAACAAACAGCTTTACTGGAGGGGCTGTGGGAGGGGGGATGGGCTAAATGGGTAAGGGGCATTAAGGAATCTACTCCTGAAATCATTGTTGCACTATATGCTAACTAACTGGGATGCAAATTAAAAAAAAAACACTTAGAAGGACTCAACAATAGATTGGAGGATGCAGTAGAGGAGATCAGTGACTTGGAAGACAGGGTAGTATAAATCATCCAAGCTGAACAGCAAAAAGAAAAAATGAATTTGAAAAATGAGGATAGGCTAAAGGGACCTCTGGGGCAACAACAAGCATATTGACCTTCACATTATAGAGGTACTAGAAAGAGGAGAGAGAAAAAAGGGCAGAAAACTTATTTGAAGTAATCATAGTTGTAAGCTTCTCTAACCTGGAGAAGGAAACAGATAGCCAGGTCCAGGAAATAAAGACAGCTCCAAACAGAATGAATCCAAACAGGTCCACCTCAAGACACATAGTAATGAAAATGTCAAAAATTAAAGATAAAGAGGGAATCTTAAAAGTGGCAGAAGAAAAAAAAAACAGTTACATACAAGAGAAACCCCATAAGACTATCAGCTGAGTTTTCAGCAGAAACTTTACAGGTCAAGGGAGTGGCATAATATATTCAAAGTGCGAAAAGAGAAAACCTATAACCCAAAGATACTGTACATGGGGAAATTATCTTTCAGAATTGAAGGAGAGGTAAAGTATTTTCCAGACAAACAAAAATGAAGAGTTCATTACCACCAAACCAGCTTTAGAAGAAATGTTGAGGGGACTTTTTTAAGCAGAAAAGGCCATACATCGAAGCAAGAATATTGTGAAAAAAAATTTACTAGTAAGGGCATACCTATAGTAAAGTTAGAACATCAATCACTTATAAACTTGGTGTGAAGGTTAAAAGACAAAAGTAGTCAAATCAATTATACCTACAATGATTAGTTAAGGGATGTGCAAAATGAAAAGATGTAAACCATTTCATCAAATATATAACATGTGGAGAGGGGAGTAAAGGTGTAGTCTTTTACAATGTATTTAAACATAAGCAACCACTGACTTAACATAGACTGCTATATACATAAGGTGTTATTTGTGAACCCTATGGTGCCCCCAGACCAAAAATCTATGCTAGAAAAAGAAAAAAATAAAGAGAAAGGAATCCAAGCATAACACCTAAAGCAAGTCATCAAATCACAAGGGAAGAGAACAAGAGAAGAAGAAAGGAACAGAGAAGAACTACACAAACGTCCAGAAAACAGTGAAAAAAATGGTAATAAGTACATACTTATCAATAATTACTTTAATTCTTTTCAATGTTTATTTATCTTCGAGAGAGAGACAGAGCGTGAGTGGGGTGGGGCAGAGAGAGGGGGAGACACAGAATCTGAAGCAGGCTCCAGGCTCTGAGGTATCTGCACAGAGCCTGATGTGGGGCTCAAACCCACGAACCATGAAATCATAGCCTGAGCTGAAGTCAGATGCTTAACTGACTGAGCCACCCAGGCACCCCTGTCAATAACTACTTTAAACGTAAATGGACTCAATGCCCCTATCAAAAGACAGAGGATAACCGAATGGATTTTTAAAAAGACCCATTCATATGCTGCCTTCAAGAGACTCCATTCAGACCTAAAAACACATACACTGAAAGTCAAGGAATCAATGAAGATATTCCATACAAATCGAAGTACAAAATAACTGGGGTAACAATACTTATATCAGACAAAATGGGCTTTAAAACAAAGACTATAGCAAAAGACAAAGAAGGATATTACATAATGATAAAGGGATCAATCCAACAAGAGGATATAACAACTATAAATATCTATGCACACAACATAGGGCACCCAAATGCACAAAGCAAATAGTAACAGACATAAAGGGAGAAGTTGACAGTAATGTTATAATAATAGGGAACTTTACACCCTACTTATATCAATGAATAGATCATCCAGATAGAAAATCAATAAGGAAACAGTGGCTTTGAATAACATATTAGACCAGATGGTCTTAACAGATATATAACAGAACATTCCATCTAAAAACAGCAGAATACACATTTTTCTCAAGTGCACATGGAAAATTCTCCAGGATAGATCATGTTAGGCCACAAAACAAGTCTCAATAAATTTAAGAAGATTGAAATCATATCAAGCATCTTTTCTGACCACAACACTATGGAACTAGAAATCAATTGCAAGGAAAAAAGCAAGCTGGAAAAAACACAAACACATTGAGGCTTAAACAACATTCTACTCCACAACCAATGGGTCAACAAAGAAATCAAATGGAAATTAAAAAAACACCTTGAGACAAATGAAAATAGAAACACAGCATTCCAAAACCTTTGGGATGCAGAAAAAGCAGTTCTAAGTGAGAAGTTTAATAAATTGCTAAAAACACACTTTTCCAAGACTGAGTCAGGATGAAACAGAAAATTTGAACAGATCGATTACTAGCAATGAAATTGAATCAGTAATAAAAAAATTCACAACAAACAAAAGTCCAGAACCAAATGGCTTCACAGATTAACTCCATCAAACATTTAAAGAGGAGTTAATACCTATCTTTCTCAAACTATTCTAAAATTTGAAGACAAAGGGACACTTCCAAATTCATTCTACAAGGCCAGTGTTACCATGGTACTAAGACCAGAAAAAGACAGTACTAAATAATAAAATTACAGGCCAATATCCCTGATGAATATAGATGAAAAAAATCCTCAACAAAATATTAGCAAACTGCACCCAACAATGCATTAAACGGATAATTCATCATAATCATGTGAGATTTATTTCAAGGATTCAAGAATGATTCAATATCCACAAATCAATCAAGGTAATACACTGCAATAACAAAATACGGTATAAAATCATATAATCATCTCAATAGATGCTGAAAAAGCATTTCATAAAATTCAACATTCATTCCTGATAAGAACTCTTAGCAAAGTGAGCATAGCAGGAACATACCTCAACATAATAAAGGCCATTTATGACAAACCCACAGCTAACATCATATTCAGTGACAAAAAGCTAAAAGAACATCATATTCAGTGATGAAAAGCTAAAAGTTCCTCCTCTAAGATCAGGAACAAGACAACGATGACCACTCTTTCCACTTTTATTGAACATATTATTAGCCACAGCAATCTGACAAGAAAAAGAAGTAGAAAGACATCCAAATTGGTAAGGAAGAAGTAAAACTGTCACTATTTGTAGATGATATGATACTATATACAGAAAACCCTAAAGGCTGCACAAAAAAACTATTCAAACTAAGAAATGAATTAAGTAAAATTGTAAGATACAAAATTAACATACAGAAATCTGCTGTTTCTATATACCAATGATATACTAGAAGAAAGATAAATTAAGGAAACAATCTTACAATTGCATCAAACAGAATAAAATACCCAGGAATAAATATAACTAAGGAGGTAAAAGGCCTGTGTTCTGAAACCTAAGACATTGGTGAAAGAAATGGAAGATGACACAAATAAATGGGAAGATGTACCATTAGACCCATGGTTTGGAAGAATTAATATCATTAAAATGTCCATACTATGCAAAACAATCTATGGATTCAATGCAATCTGTATCAAAATACCAGTAACATTTTTCACAGAACTTGAACAAATAATCCTCAAATTTACATGGAACCACAAAAGACCCTGAACAGTCAAAGCAATCTTGAAAAAGAAGAACAAAGCTTGGAGGTATCACAACCCTAGATGTCAAACTCTACTACAAAGCTATAGTAATCAAAAGCATACGCTGCTGGCACAAAAATAGACAAGTAGATCAGAGAACAGCATGTAGAGCCCAGAAATAAACCCGTGCTTACCTGGCCAATTAATCTGTGACAGAGGAGGCAAGGATATACAATGGGGAACAGATAGTCGCTTCAGTATATGGTCTTGGGAAATTTGGACAGCTACAGGCAAAAGAATGAAACTGGACCATTTTTTTTACACCATATAAAAAATAAACTCAAAATGGTAATGCTTGATAAAGAGCATATGAAATTTTGTGATAATGAACTTCTTTTCATTGTGAGGGGTGCATTAGAATCATCGGAGTTTTCAAAAATATTATTGCTACTAACTTAGAATCCCTGGGTGTGTACATTCTAAAAAGTTATCACGCTTAATTGTGACATGTATATCATATTAAGAAATATTGCTGCAAATCATATCCAGAGAAAACAGAATTGGACACTATTCAGGGAAACCTGAGGATCTAAGCCTTTATCAGAGCATATTAATAATGACTGTGACATACAATTTGCAAAGCCTCGTGGCACAGAACTAGTGACTTCCATTTGGGCTAATATCCAATAATCCACTCTCTTCAGTATGGTTATATAATCAACAATGAATCAATGGATTGGACCATCCACGTGTGTAGTTTCAAAAGTACTCCAGGTGATCTGGGGCATGCATTTGGTTAGTAACTTCTTTTGAATGGACAAGCCCCTTTGGATCATGATATTAAGGTTTATTCCACCATTTTGGAAGCATTTTTAACTCACAGTATTGTGTATGTCATCTGAAGGCTTCCTTTCTTCTAGATTTGCTATGTTTCCTGCACAAGAGAGAGCCTCATCCATAGGCCTTGCAGTCTGGTGCCTAAGGAGTATGATTTGAGGGGTCCATTATGGTATCTTTATCTGTGCTCCAAAGATTCATTCCTTTAAGCTAAGCATTGCCCCTTCCCCATCCTTGGCCTTCTTTGAAAATGGTAAAAAAAAAAAAAAAAAAGTCCATCACTAAATGTTAGTCTGAATAAACACATCAGGCATATTTTAACATGTAGACCTTGGATTCTGAGAGGAGATGTTTCAAGGCACTGACTGGAGAGATGAACATTCTATAAATAAATCATCCTTCCTCAGGACCTCTACCTTTGCAGATAAAAAAGGAGAACCTCCTAAAAATCTTTCTGAGCTTTTCATTTCCCCCTTGACATCTCTCACTGATCATTGCTGCCGCCATCATGTAGGCAGTGAGATCCTACTCCCCTTTCAAAGATCTGATTCAACCTGGTTTGGCAGAACAAAGCACAACTTTACTTATGGCCCTGAAGTTACAAAGGAGAGATAAAAATAGAGTGTCCTGAAGCCAGAAAACCTGAGTGTCGTGGAATAGCTTGCTTTACTAAAATAAGTACAGCGTCATGGTGGACCATCACAATTTCTAAGGTCCATCTGTCTGGATTCTATTCCCAACTCTAATCTTTATGAGCTTTGTGACTTGGGACAGTTAATTTAATCTCCTCATGAATCCTTTCTACTAGTCGTATGAAGGTAACGGTAGTTCTTATCTCATAGGTTTGTTGCAACCTACATTACTTGGATCGGCACATAGCAAGTACATCGGTTTCAATACACGTTATTGCCATCATTATTCATTTCAACTGTATATCCTTTCTTCCAGGGAGCCCTGAAAAGAAGAGATCTGAGTTACTTCTTACCTAGCTCCAGAACTTTTTCCAAATGTCAGGTAGTATCTTGGATACTTCTTGCCTGAAAATACAATAAAAATTCAAGTGAGGAGAAGAAAAGTTATTTTCTTTACTCGCCCAGAGCCTATACTAGCCTTCACTCTAAGGAATATTTTCTTTTCATTGCAGGCCAGAACAGGATAACTGTCCCAAGGGAGTACCACAACCCCAGCATTCATATTCCCAAATGTCATCCCCAATTTTGCCAAGGCCGGGTTATTCTTTCCGATAATAGTTTGGCTCTCAATAATTGCTCATTTGACACTGAATGATGCCATAACAATCATGCTAGGCTATGATGAGTTTTCCACTTCTATGGAGTGGCCCTTGCTCAACGATGCAGAGGATTGTTCTGATTTATATTTTTGGCTAGGTACACAGTATGTACCTTTCAAATTAACTGTTTCTTGTCGACTGATTAGAGCGAGGAAGAAGTATATTCCAGAACTGATGACAGTTTGCCGTCTTAATCAGTTTGGGCCGCTATAACAAAAACACCATACGCTGGGTGGCTTAAACAACATTTATTTTTCACAGTTCTACAGTCCAAAATCCAGGTGTTGGCAGATCCAGTGTTTGGTGAGGGCCCACTTCCTGGTTTGTAGATGGCTGTCTTCTGATATCTTCACATGGCAAGGAGCAGAAGAGAGAGGAAGCAAGCTCTCTTCTGTCTCTTCTTACAAGAGCACTAATCCCATTCATGAGGACTCCATCCTCATGACCTAGTTACTTTTCAAATGGCTCCATCTCCAAACCTTTATACTGGGGATTAGGTCTCATCATATGAATTTTTGAGGGACACAAACAGTCCATAGCACTGTATCTTATTGGGAATTACCCTTTCAGGCCAAGGTCACCTACGGGTGCCAGGCTAGAATGGACCTAAGCTGCCAACAGAGATAATCTGTTACGGAGACTGAATTTTGGCTTGGTGATGCGGATTTTAATGAAGTCCGCCTTATGTATGTCTTTTCTTCCCATTTTATAGAATTCCTTTATTTGTCCAGCTTTGGTGAAGTATGATTAACAAATAAAAATTGTATATATTTAAGGTGCACAATGTGATATTTTGGTATGTGCGTCCCTGTGAAATAATCAACACAATCAAGCTCATGAATATGTCCATCACCTCACCTCACATAGCTATCATTATTTTTGTGCTAAGGGCACTTCAGATCTACTCCTTAGCAAATTTCAAGTGTATTATTACTTGGCTTACTGTATTATTATTGGCTATATTCACCATAACGTACATTAGATCCCCAGAACCTATTCATCTTATAACTGAAAGTTTGTATGCTTTAATCAAGTATCTCCCCTTACCTGCCCTTCAGTCTCTGACAACCACCATTCTACTCTCTCTTACTATGAATTCAACTTTTTAAAAAGTTTTAGAGAGACAGAAAGAGAGAAAAGAGAGAGAGAGAGCACAAGCAGGGGAGAGGGGCAGAGAGAGAGAGAGAGAGAGAGAGACAGAATCTTAAGCAGGTTCCACACTCAGCTTAGAGCATGATGCAGGGCTCGATCCCAAGACTCTGGGATCATGACCTGAGCTGAAATCAAGAAGTCGGATGCTCAACCAACTGAGCCACGAGGTATCCCACTGTGAGTTCAACTCTTAAAAAATATTTCATATGTAAGTGAGATCATGTGATATTTGTTTTTCTGTCTCTAGCTTATCCTTGAGGTTAATCCACGTTGCTGCAAATAGCAGAATTTCCTTCTGATTTAAGGCTGAATTATATATATGTATATACATATATGCATGAGTTTATTTCTGGGCTCTCTGTTTTGTTCCACTGGTCCATATGTCTATTGCTATGCCGGTATCATACTGTCTAATTACTGTAGCTTTGTAATATAATTTGAAATCCACAAGTGTGATACCTCCCGTTTTGTTCTTTCTCAGGATTGCTTTGGTGACTTGGGGTCTTTGTGGTTCCATATGAATTCTAGGATTGCATTTTCTATCTCTGTGAAAAATACCATTGGCATTTTGACAGGGATTGTATTAAATCTACAGATCAGTTGGGAGTAGAATGGACGTTTTAACAATATTAATTCTTCCGATCCATGAACATAGAATGTCTTTTCTCTTTATTTGTGCTTTCTTCAATTTCTTTCGTTACTGTTTTGTAGTTTCAGTGTACAAATCTTTCTACTTCTTGGTTAAATGTATTCCTAAGTATTTTATACTTTTTGGCATTATTATAAATGGAATTTTCTTAATTTATTTTTCAGATAGTTTGTTGTTAGTGTATAGAACTGCTATTAATTTTTGTGTTTTGATTTTGTAACCTGAAACTTTACTGAATTTATGTATTAGTTTTAAAGTATTTGGGGTGCCTGGGAGGCTCAGTCGGTTACGAGCCCAACTTCGGCTCAGGTCACGATCTCACGGTTCGTGGGTTCGAGCCCCGCGTGGGGCTCTGTGCCGACAGCTCGGAGCCCGGAGCCTGCTTCGGATCCTGTGTCTCCCTCTCTCTCTGCCCCTCCCCCACTCATGCTCTGTCTCTCTGTGTCTCAGAAATAAATAAACGTTTAAAAAAAATAAAGTCTTTTAGGGGACTATTAAAGTTTCTGTATAGAAGATCATGTCATCTGCAGATAGAGATAATTTTACTTCTTCCTTTCTGATTTGGATGTATATTTTTTCTTGTCTAATTGCTCTGGCTAGGACTTCCAGTACTATGCTGGGTAGAAGTGGTGAAAAGGGGCACTCTAATCTTGTTCTTGATCTTATAGGACACGCTTTCAGCTCTTGAGTGTGATGTTGTCTGGGAGCTTGTCATATGTGGCCTTTATTTTGTTGAGGTACGTTCCTTCTATACCTAATCTGTGGGTTTTTCTTTTTTTTATCATGAAGAGATGTAGAATTTTGTCAAACAATTTTTCTGTGTCTTTTGAGACGATCATATAACTTTTGTCCTTCATTCTGTTTACTATGATACATCACATTTACTGATTTGTATATGTCGAACCATTCCTGCATCCCTGGGATAAATTTCACTTGATCATGGCGTATGATCCTTTTAATGTGCGAATGAATTCAGTTTGCTAGTATTTGTTTGTGGAGAAGTTTTGCATCAATGTTCATCGGGTATATTGGTCTATGATTTCCTCTCCTTGTGGCGTACTTGTCTGGCTTCTGGCATGAGGGGAATTCCGGCCTTTAAAATAAATTTGGAAGTGTTCCTTAATCCTCAGTTTGGGGGGAAGAGTTTGAGAAGGACTGATATACATTCTCTTTTAAATCTTAGGTAGAAATCATCACAAGGAATCTAGTCTTGTATTTTTCTTTGCTGGGAAATTTTGATTAATGATTCAATCTCTTTACTCATTATTGTTCCGTTTAGGTTTTTTTATGCCTTCGTAATTCGGTCTTGATGCATTGTATGTTTCCAGAAGTTTATCCATTTCTTCTAGGTTGCCCAATTTGTTGGTGTATGATTATTCACAGTAGTGTCTTATGATCCTTTTTATTTCTGTGGTATCAGTTGTGATTATTTGACCTGTCTGGAAGATCTCTGAAAACACTCAGTCACGAAGTTTATTTTTATTTGACCTGACTCAGAACTTGGTCACTGGGAGCAGCTCTGATGCCAGGGATATTTATTAAAGAAACCAAAGATAAATTTTTAATATTGAAAGCTAGCCAGATGTCCATCAACTGATAAGTAGATCAATAAAATGTGGCACATCCATAAATCAGATATTGGTCGGTAATAAGAAGAAATGAAGTAAAGATACATGCTACAGTATGTATTAGCACTGAATACATTTTGCTATGTGAAAAAGTCAGATACAGAAGGCTACTTAATGTGTAATTATATTTACATGAAATGTCCAGAATAGGCAAATTCATACAGATAGAAGGAGTTTGGTGATTGCCATGGACCGAGGGGGCAGCAAGATACGGAGCGACTACTAATGGGTGTGGGATTTCTTTCGGGGGGGCTAAAATAGTCTTTTAAAAAACTTTTTTTAGTGCCTATTTAGTTTAGAGAGAGAGAGAGAGACAGACAGAGCATGAGCAGGGGAGGGACAGAGAGAGAGACGGAGACACAGAATCCAAAGCAGGCTCCAGGCTCCGAGCCATCAGCACGGAGCCCGACACACAGAGCCCGACGTGGGGCTCGAACCCACGGACGGTGAGATCATGACCTGAGCCGAAGTCAGACACTCAACCGACTGAGCCACCCAGGCGCCCTGGGGTGCTAAAATATTCTGAAATTAGATAGTGATGAAATTAGATAGTGATGATAGGCATGTTTCATGAACCATGTTGTATTTCCCCAGTAGTGAGTTTGAACATCTTTTCATGTGTTTGTTTTATTTTTTTTAAAAAACCAACTTTTTATTTATTTATTTAATTTTTAAGTAGGCTTCATACCCAGCGTGGAGCCCAATGCGGGGCTTGAACTCATGACCCTGAGGTTGAGACCTGAGCTTAGATCACGAATCAGATGATTAACTGACTGAGCCACCCAGGCACCCTATTTTATTTTTAATATTTTTCCTCATTTGAATTGCCTGCCTGTAATTGTTGACTGCCTTTCCTTTGGTTGTTTGACTTTTTCTGATTCATTTGTACCTGCTCTTCATATATTCTGTATATGAATTTTTTAGGCACATATATTGCAAATACCCTTTCTCAGTCTATTGATTGTTTTTCTGCATTTCTAGGGTTTTTTTTTTGAAGTACATTCCTTTAAATGTCACATGTGATCAATCTTCTGGTTTGTGCTTTAAGAAACTCTTCCTTACCCTTAGGTCATGTTGGTATCTGTCCTGTATTCTTTATTTGTTTTTCAAGGTCCACATAATAATTAAAATTAGTTTTTTTCTGTAATTAAAAATCCCTCTGTGACAGGGTGTCCCTGTAAACAGAGCCCTTGAGGAGTGCCTGGGTGGCTCAGTATGTTAAGCATCTGACTTTGGCTCAGGTCATGATCGCACAGTTTGTGAGTTCGAGTCCCCCATTGGGTGAGCTCAAGCCCTGCTTTGGGTGATCACGAGCCTGGGTGAGCCCTGCTTCCCTCTTTCTGCCCCTCACTCGCTTGTGCCACCTCTCTCTCTTTCAAAAAAAAAAGAAAAGAAAAGAAAAGAAAAAAGAAAAGAAAAGAAAAGAAAAGAAAACAGAGCACTTGAGGCACCACCTTCTTCTCTCTGCCAAGTTAGATCATTGATCCTAAATTGGAAAGTCCACATTAACACTTTTAGGTCGAAAACCATACACAGAGGGCAGTTGTAAAATATGAGAAGACTTTTCTAAGCAGAAAGAATGGATGCACTTGGGTCCTTCTTCCTCTTTAGCTCCTCTTAAGGTAATCCTTCAGGCCGACTCACTTAGAACTTGAAAACGTAAATGATAATCAAGGCACACTGCGCTTAGAAACCTCAGAGTTCCTTTGAATCTCCATAGCTTCTTTACAATGCTTTGCCTTTTAGATCGTTATAATTATATGCCAATTTAATCCTTGAATTTTGACAGTGAAACCACCCAGTCTTTGTGACATTGGCAGAGAATATGGTGGGAGATAGCTTTTCTCTGGGACAGTTCGTTTTCTTCCTCTGCGCTGATGCTTTCAATGGGAGTGTTTCTGTTGACTGCTTTTGAAAACTTTTACGTGTTTTTGGTAACATTGAAATTGTACGTATATTAACTGAGAGAGTGGGCAGGAAGATTCAGTGGAATCTTCTTAGACTATGAAGAATCTAAAGGAATCACCGTTCAGAAAGATAATAGATACATTTTTAAATACTTGGGGAAAAGGGCAAAGGGGTGCCTGGGTGGCTCAGTCGGTTAAGCGACCGATCTCAGCTCAGGTCATGATATCACGGTTCATGAGTTTGAGCCCCACATCAGGCTCTGTGATGACATCTCAGAGCGTGGAGCCTGCTTCGGATTCTGTGTCTCCCTCTCTCTGCCCCTCCCCTGCTTGCACTCTATCTCTCTTTCTCAAAAAATAAACATTAAACAAATTTTTAAAAATAAATAAATATATGGGGAAAAGTTCACCTTTACCTGCTGATGTAGTTTATAGATCAAGGTTGGTAACTGCTTTGTCTATTAAAGCTCACTGATCCACAGAAATTCAGGAATGCGTATGTAAAAACGCAAATTGTGCTTTCATTTAAGAAGAAAATGATAAAATTACCCATTAACCTAACAATAATAGAGAACACACAATCAATACAACTTATGATAAATGTATGCTTCAGTTCTACATCATTGCTAGCACATTTCTCACATTTAATAAGGACTTAAATTTGTCTATTGGTTTAGAATGTATGACATTGTCATATACATTCATATATATATATATTTTAATTTTTTAATTTTATTTAAACCCAAGTGAGTTAACATATAGTGTAATAATGATTTCAGGAGTAGAATTTAGTGATTCGTCAGTTACACAGGACACCCAGTGCTCATGCCAGCAAATGTCCTCCTTAATGCTCGTCACCTATGTAGCCCATCCCCCCACCCACCTCCCCGCCAGCAGCCCTCAGTTAGTTCTCTGTATTTAAGAGTTTCTTACGGTTTGCCTCCCTCTCTCTTTTTATCTTATTTTTCCTTCCCTTCCCCCATGTTCATCTGTTTTGTTTCTTAAATTCCACATTTATATTTGATTTTCAAAATAAGCCAATGACAATGGACTTTTTGTTAGCACTCTAAAATCCTTGGCTTAGTGCTGTCCTGACATTTATTTACCTTACCGTTGTAAGTTTCAAGTGGCATTAAGGGGCTGCACCATTTTACAATCCACTTAGCAGTATACGGGGGTTCCAATTTCTCCACATACCTGCTGAACCTTGGTAGTATGTCTTTTTGTTTATAGTCATTTTACTGTGGGTAAAATGGTATCAAGTTGTGTGTATGATCTGCCTTCTCCAGATGGTTAATGATGTGGATTAGCTTTTCAAGCTCCTATCGGTCACTTGTATACAAGTCTATACTCCGTTTCTTTGGAGAAATGTCTGTTCAGATCTTTTGGCAAGTTTTAGTTGAGATATTTCTCTTTTTTTTATCGAATTTTAAGGGTTCAATTTCTTTTTCCTTTGTTTGCTTGAGCCTTTGGCATCCTATCTGGAAACCCTTTGCCCAATGCATGGTTACAATGATTAGCATCTGTGTTTTCTGCTAAGGATTTTATAGTGTTATCTCCTTATGCGTATGGCTTTGATCGGTTTTGAATTACTGTTTGTGTATGGTTCAGTTTTTTGCCTGTGGACATCAAGTCGTCCCAGCATCATTTGTTGAGAGATTATTCTTTCATCATTGAGGTGTTTTGGCACCCTTGTCAATAGACCAGTTGAGCAGAAATGTACGGGTTTATTTCTAGGCTCTCACATCTGTGTCACTGACCTCATGTTTGTCTCTACGCCAGTACCATACCGTCTTGATCACTATAGCTTCGTAGTAAGTTTTGAGATCAGAAAGTGTAAGTCCTGCAGCTTTGTTCTTCTCTTTCAAGATATTTTTGGCTACCCTGAGGCCTATAATTTCCATGTGAGTTTTAGGATCAGCTTTTTAATTTCTGCAAGGAAGGCAGGTAGGATTTTGATAGGGATTTTAGCAATACCGGGGATGAATTTCAGTAGTATTGCCATCTTAACCATATTACGACTTTCCAGTCTGTTGATATAGAATATCTTTTTACTCATCTAGGTCTTTTAAAATTCCTTTCAAAAGTGTTTGTATTTTCAAGGCTCATCCATATTAATTTTTTTAACGTGTTTATTTTATTTTTGTGAGAGAGAGACAGAGCACGAGTGGGGGAGGGGCAGAGAGAGAGGGAGACACAGGATCTGAAGTAGGCTCCAGGCTCTGAGCTGTTGACACAGAGCCTGACGCGGGGCTTGAACTCACGGACCGTGAGATCATGACCCGAGCTGAAGTCAGACGCTTAACCGACTGAGCCACCTAGGTGCTCCAAGGCTCATCCATATTAAAACATCTATCAGAACTTTATTGTTTCTGGGGCGCCTGGGTGGCTCAGTCAGTTAAGCGTCTGACTTCAGCTCAGGTCATGATCTTGCGGTCCGTGAGTTCAGGCCCCGCATCGGGCTCTGTGTTGACAGCTCAGAGCCTGGAGCCTGCTTTAGATCCTGTGTCTCCCTCTCTCTGTGCCCCTCCCCCACTCATACTCTGTCTTTCGAATTGAATAAATGTTAAAAAAATTTTAAAAAACAACTTTATTCTTCCTTTTACGGGTGAGTAATATTTTATTGTTGGACTAGAATACCACATTTTGTTTATCTATTCATCTGTTGATGGACATTCAGGTTGTTTCCATCTTTTGGTTATTGTGAATATGACTGCTATGAACACTGACGTACAAATGTTTGTTTGAGTCCCTGATTTCAGTTCTCTTGGGTATATACCTAGTAGTAGATTTAGCCACTTCAACTTAGAGTTGGAGACGGTGAGAAATGCTGGTGGCCTGGGGGTGTGCTGTAACCCCTTGACTGGGAACTGTGAGGAGAAGAGCCCCATCTTCTTGGCTGCACCTTTTCTGCGTGAGGCGGGTCGGGGAGGCAGATTTTGTTGATTTCCTCTATCACATATACTTTTTCTATTTTATTCACCCCTCTTCTTATCTTTATTATTTATTTCCTTCTTTTTTTCTTTTATGGTTGATTTAGTGCTTTTTCTACTATCTTTAGATGGTTACTTAGATTACTAAAGTTCAATCTTTCTTCTTTTCTAATGTACACATTTAAAGCTATATATTTCTTTCTATTTTTGAGTAATCTCTACTCCCATCATGGGGCTTGAACTCACAACCCTGAGATCAAGAGTCACACGCTCTCCTGACTGAGTCAGCCAGGTGCCCCTAAAGCTATATATTTCTTTCTAAACACTGCTTTAGCTGCATACCTCAAACTTTTTCTCATATTTTTTTACCCTTCCGCTTTAAATATTCTCTAATTTCCATTCTGATTCTTTTTTGACGCATGAGATATTTAGAAGTGGATTTCTTAATTTCCAAACACTTGGTAGTAAACTAGAATACTAGAAATTATTGTTTTTACTTTAATTCCACTGTGTTCAAAGAATATATTCAGAATGCATTCAAACAGTTCCTATCTGCTGAGGTTCATTTTACAATCACATCTGTTTGACTTTGGAAAATAGTCCGTGTGTACTTAAGAAAAATGTACATTTGACCCTTAGCAGTCTGCCAACCCCCTATGCAATCAGAAATCTACGTACAACTTTTGACTTTCCAGTTAACTACTGATAAACTACTGTTGACTGGAAGCCTTACCAATAATATAAACAGTTGATGAACACATATTTTATATGTCATATGTATTATATACTGTATTCTTACAATAAAGAAAGCTAGAGAAAAAAGATGTTATTAAGGCAATTATAAGGAAGAGAAAATACATTTACAGTACTGGGCTGTAGAAAAATCCATGTATCAGTGGGTCCGTGCATTTCAATCCCATGTTGCTCAAGGGTCAGCTGTGTATTCTGTTGTACTTTGCATGTAGTGTAAATTAAATTAATTTCTTTTTCACATAAAATCTATATACTAGGTCAAATTTGTTACTTGTGTTTTTTAGGTTTTCTCTATCTTTATAGATTTTTTTCCCCTGCTTGTTCCATTCAGCTATTTTGAGAGATCTATTCAAAATATCCAACAATGATGTTTGTGAATTTGTCAGCTTTTCTTCTTTATTTTGTCAATGTTTGCTTCTTGCATTTTGAAACTATTACAGGGTGTGTGAAGAGTAAGCAGGTCTGCACCGTCTGAGGGAACAGTGCCCACGGATTGCCCTGACTTCAGACACTAGCCACAAGTTTAAGAATCCTGAGGCCTACGAATTTTGGGGTTCCCATGATCGTTCTCAGCTTTAATAATTCACTAGAATAACCCACAGGAGTCATTATGATTACAGTTTTCTTAAAGCAAAAGGATACAAGTTAGAACCAAAGGAAGCGAGGGATACGGCAAAGCCCGGAAGGGTTCCAGTCGGGAAGTTTCCATCTTCCACAGGGGCATGTTACCCTCCTGGCACCAGTGTGTGACAATATTGAAAGAATACTGCCCGCCAGGGAAGCTGACTTGAACTTTTGGTGTCCGGGGTTTTCACTGGGGCTTGATCACATCCTACCTGCCAAGAGTATTGTATCCTAGGAAATCTTTTGTTCATGGATGAACTGGGAGGGCTGGTTATCCTACTCAGACTTGAACCCAGTATATCTGTAGCTTGAACCCAGGTTCTTTTTTTTTTTTAAGTTTATTTATTTTGAGAGAGAGAGTACAAGTGGAGGAGGGGAAGAGAGAGAGAGAGGGAGAGAGAGAATCCTGAGCAGGCTCCATACTGTCAGTGCAGAGCCCGATGAGGGGCCTGATCCCATGAACCGTATGATCATGACCTGAGCCGAGATCAAGAGTCAGACGCTTAACCCACTGAGCCACCCAGGCATCCCTTGGACTCAGCTTCTTACTGCGTCATATTGCTTCCCTGAGATAATATACTCAGATATTTGATGTCACTCAGTATGATTTGCCGCGTCTTGCCAAGTCATTTGGTGTTTTCCTGAGTGCTTGGGTAGAAAACGCCAAGACCATGAGATAAAAGTTACAAGATGTGGTGTCATTTCGATACAAGAAGGAACTTTCTAACAGCCAGTTCTGTCCAAACATAGGGCAAGTTGACTCAAAGTGTTATACTCTGCCTTGTGCTCTGGTTAAAACCGAGCGCAAGGTACTCGGTTAAATTTTTATCTTATTGGCTTCAGCATATTGCTGAAATCTTTAAATGTTGTTTTCAGTTCAGATTCTGTGATACAGCATTTTAGATACACCTTCTAAATTCACGTGATTCATAATAATCCTTGTATGCCTTCCACCCAAGCCACTGACATATGAGCCGTGTGTCTGGTTATTGATTTAGAACTCTGCCTCAAACATTTTGAAGCATCTTGCAATGAAAAAAACATGAAACAGTTTGTTAGTACAGAAATAGGGAATCTTTAAATACTACAGTGAAGATAATTCTGCAAAGGACTCAAATAACAGGCTAAATAGTAAGCCTTCATCTGGATTCACTTAATTGAAGGCTATAACAATATCCAGAAGAATGGATCGTGCTTCAATCTTGTAAAATGTAACTTTTCTGCGGTGTTTGAAAAATAGGGACTCTATAGCGCTTGGCTTGAGACTCTATGAAAGAGCGAGGGCCGGATGCTGCTTTAGACACTACGTATGCAGACACGACATAACTCGGTTGTGTTACCATGTTGACAAATAGGAATTTTTCTCAGCAGACATTATTTTCTGTACATTTCACTTCCAACCAAACAAATCGATATTATGTAAGGGCTACTAAAGCAACATTTATGATTGGTACTTCAAAGGCTGAAAAAAATTGTGTGAATCTGTGGTTTTTCATTTGGGTGGCAATAATATAATAATAGCATAATTGAGTCCCACTGCCTGGATTCAAATCCCAGTTCTGACACTTAGAAGCTGATGGCCTTGGGACATGAACTTCATATTCAATTTTTTTTAATGTTTATTTTATTTTTTGAGAGAGAGAGAGAGAATGAGTGGGGGGGGGGCAGAGAGAGAGGGGGACAGAGGATCCAAAGCGGGCTCTGTGCTGACAGCAGAGAGCCCTATGCGGGGCTCGAACTCATGAACCGTGAGATCATGACCTGAGCTGAAGCTGGACACTTAACCAACTGACCCAGCCAAGTACCCCCACATTTTTCTGTCAAGTTTTCTCACGTGTCGCTGAAATGGTGATGGTGATGGTGACGATAAGAAAAAGCACCCCACATCAAGGGGCTGTTGTAGAGATTAAATGACTTGATGTATCCGAAACAATAGCTCTCAGCCTCAGTTGCCTACTGTGGTCACCTGGTGACTACTAAATGCTTGGACTGACATCACTCCCAAATATTCTAATTCCATTGGCTTCCATCGAGGCCTGGTCATCTGGAATTTTCTAGCTTGCCAGATGATTCTAATTTGTAGTCAAGGTTAAAAACCCCAGATCTAAAGTAATTGTAAGAGCACCTGGAAAATATTAAGTCTTTGGTAGGTGTTATTACCAGTCTTCAGAAGTTGGGGTGACAGTTTTCTTAAAGTTTTATAAGCAATATCGGGAAGTTGTCTGCGAAGGAAAACTACCTTTCACTTATTCTTGTTAACATAACTTCCCTTTCTCAATAGCATAATAGATTTAAGATTTTGTTTTGTTTGGTTTTGTTTACACAATTTATTCCCACTGTGGTCTATTTTTCTTTACCCTGGCAGGGAAAAGCAAGCTGTAATCCAATAATACTGACCTGATGCATACAGATAAGTGTGCAATTTGTTCCAGATTTATTCCATAAACTGCCTTTTAAAAAGTATTAAATTGAGAAGTTCTTCTTTTTTCCTGTCCCATTCTGATTTACACAGCTAGCCCTAGACGATGGGTTTATAGGGAAATCAACCTTCGGGTCCATGGAGAGTCCATGTGCAAGGTCTTGATAACCTCCCGCCCACCACAACATTGAAGTCATCTGACTATTATCTTAAAATTTGCAAAGAGTTCATAGAGATTAAAGGACTTTAAAACTGTAGTCACATCTTTAAAAACAGTATGGTCCTTAGGAGAAGACAAGAACCCTAAATTATATTGCTTATTGACGAGACAAATCATGACACAGAAGGAAAAGATTCTTCCTACATGAGTCTGTGATGTTCCTCCTTGGTGTTCTCCAGACATGAAGTGTCTGTACCTCAATTAATATATTTTCATCTCTTATGTAGAAAGTAAATTGCCCAAAAGCCTTGAAAATGGGGATTCTTGTTATAAAATATAGGTCTCTTTCAAACATCTGAAACTAAAACTCAGAGGAAGAGCTTACACATTATAAGTTTTATGTTTTGGGTCTTGATTTAGCCACATTCTAGGAGTAAAATCTTAGCCATTAAAAGATATTTTTAAAAAAGGGCCTCTACCCTGTCTAGAAGGTACAACTATGAATTTGAGCCTTAAAATTTTTTTTAATGTTTATTTTTGAGAGAGAGACAGAGACAGAGAGAGACAGAGAGAGAGAGAGAGAGCTTGACTGGGGGGAGGGGCAAAGAGAGAGAGAGGCACAGAATCCGAAGCAGGCTCCAGGCTCTGAGCTGTCAGCACAGAGCCTGATGTGGGGCTTGAACTCAGGGACCGTGAGATCATGACCTGAGCCAAAGCAGGACGCTTAACCGACAGAGCCACCCAGGTGCCCCTGAATTTTTTTTAAGTCTTAATTGAAACCATAAATGCAGGTTGAATGAGACCACCTGAAATTGGCAAATCTGTTTCATTCAGGTTTGGAAGTACTCTAGGCTCAGGCAATTTTTTTTTTTTTTTTTGTAGTGGAAATGTCTGAAGGTTTTTAGATCTAAATGATCTGCAATGAGGTAGGGGCAGATAGAGATTTAATTCAGTGAAGAGAGTTACCCTAAATCAATGATTCTCAGTTATAGACGTCTTGCCACAGATATCTGGATCCCTTCCCCAGTCATACTAAGTCAGAATCTCTGGGGGTGGACAAGAATAAATATATTTAAAAAAAAATCTTAAATATGACTTGTATAAACTACAGCTGGAAAGAGTTGAACTAGACATTATCCAGGGATAAACTCGCACAAGGAGATAAAATATTTACTTCAACTGCAGTAAGTGGAGAGCCTTCTAGTACCGTACTAGCCACCTGCCCCCAGGGTGAAACTGATCCATTAATCAACACGCTTTAGTATGTTGATTTAACTAACTGTGAACCCACTTGGTCCCATCATTAGACTCATATCCTTCCATTTAATTCATGAAGCTATCAAGGAGCATTTTGCAAAAGCAAAAACAACAACGACAACAACAAAAAACACCTTCAAAACAATAAAAGAGGAAACATTTTGCCAATGCTTTCGAAAGCCCAGATACGTTATATTTGTTAATACCAGTTTAGCAACCTTATTTTGGGAGGAAGTGATGATATCGGAAACTTTCACATGGTTCTGAAAAAAGGAGAAAACTGTACACATACCTAAAGTATATTTGTATATATATACATTTGTGTATGCACAGTAGTCTCCCCCTTATCTGTGGGGGATACATTCCAAGACCCCAGTGGATGCCGAACTGGTACCGAACCGTTTTTCTACTATGTGGGTTTTTTAAAAGATGTTTTATGCTATGTTTCTTACGTTACTGTGGTTGATATACCTATGATAAAGTTTAATTTATAACTTGGGCACAGTGATAGATAAACAACAGTAACTGAGAGTAAAATAGAACAACGATAACAATAAAGTGTAGCAAAGGTTATGTGAATGCGATCTCTTTCTCAAAATATCTTATTGTACTGTACTCACTTTTCTCCTTCCGGTGGTGATGTGAGATGATAAAATGCCTACGTGATGAGAAGGGAGGGGAATGACGTAGACCTTGTTATAGAACCTTAGGGTAGTCGTTCCCCTCCCTTCTCATCACGTAGGCATTTTATCATCTCATATCATCGCAGGAAGGAGAAAAGTGAGTACAGTACAATAAAAGAGAGTGAGGGGGAGGGGGAAGGATGAACTGGGGGGAGGGGGGAGAGAGAGGGCTAGTGTAAATATGGCAGAATATTAACATTTGGAGAATCTGAGTGCAGTATGAATGTGTTCATTGAATTACTCTTTCCGCTTTTCTATAGTTGTAATTTTTCAAAATAAAAAAGCTGGGAAATAAAAGAAGTGAGGCGGGCGCTTGGGTGGCTCAGTTGGTGAAGAGTCCAGTCCGATTTTGGCTCAGGGCATGAACTCACGGTTTGTGGGTTCGAGCCCCGCGTTGGGCTCTGTGCTGACAGCTCGGAGCCTGGAGCCTGCTTCGGATTCTGTGTCTCCCTCTCTCTCTCTCTCTCTCTCTCTCTCGGCCCCTCCCTTACTCGCACGCTCTCTCTCACAAAAATAAAATAAACATTAAAAAAAAAAAAAAGAAGTGAGGAAACTCTAGTGGGCTTAGCTACTGATAAACCCATGCCGGTTCCTCAGGAATACTACTTTTAAGTGTTTGCAAATCAGTCTGTTACAACTGTCCTGTGATCCAACTTTTCTCCAGTGTTGAAAATTAAGGCAACATTTGTCTATATTCAAATTCACATTTCTCTTCCTTTGTTTTATGTAGTGGGTACTAATCTTTATCAGGCACCATGCTGGATACGCAGTGCTAAATAACAGACCGATCCCTATTTAACTATCTTAGTGACCCAAAAAAATCTGTCACGTATCTCAATTTCTCCCAAACTGCACCCTTTACAGTCCCGAAATAAACCCCGCACTCTTGCACCCCAATACTCCAATGATGTGACTGGCACACTCTTATCGGCTTATGGTATCCTTCCATCCCATTTCTCCCCGTGGAAGTCTTATTCATTTTGAAAGTGCATATTAGATAAGACATTCATTATAAGCCCTCTTGAGATTTTACAGGAGGAATTAATTTCTCTCTCCCCTAACTCAAAACTAGCAATTTTTACCTGCTATAGGCTACAAATTGCTTTGTAGTTTTGAAAATATCTCAATCAGGTAATGAGGCTTGGAGGGAAGAGACTCTGTTTTATTCAGCGTGTGTACGGCCAGACTTCAGTAGAGAAGCCCAAGCAGGCTCCTGGCTGTCAGTGCAGAGCCTGACGTGGGGCTTGATCCCACCACCTGAACCATGAGATCATGACCTGACCTGAAATGAAGAGTCAGACGCTCAGCCCACTGAGCCACCCAGGCGCCCCAGAGATGGAATTGTTTGGGATCCGTAAGTTTTACCTCACTTAAAGTAGCACGGAGTTCTATTACTATTTCTTTCTCTTAGAATGCCCTTTCGACCACATTTCTGTCTTTCAAGTTGAAGGTTGTTCTCTTGGCTGGAAAAGGAAGAAGAAAAGTTGAGTCACGTTGCTTACGTTTTGTCATTTGGTAATATTATAGCATTTGATCCACGTAGTTACCTCGTCGGCTTTTGTTCTCTTCATCTCAAATGTAGCTAAACAGATTAAAGAGATTCTTTTTTGGTCTTTCCCATGGTTTTTAGCTTTAAGCTCACACCGAGATTTAGCTTTGTGGATACTGCTTGTGTATGTTTGGGCCATGCTTTTGTTTTTTTGTCGTTGGCTGTGTGATGTTCTTTGTCTCTTTTGTGCAGATCCTTTGAAAGACAGGCAAGCAACAAAGTGATTTTATCCCCTTCCCCTCCCTTTGCTAACAGCCATAAACACATGTCGAAAGATGAAGTACAGTGGTTAGGAACAAGTACTTAGAGGTCAAGCACATTTGGCTTTAATTTTGATCTTGTCTTCCACTAGAATTTCTTTCTCTGTGACATTGGGATAAGAAAGTTTATCTCCTCAAGAAATAGGATTATAAGATAGAATGAATGTAGGGATGCCTGGGTGGCTCAGTTGGTTAAGCCTCTGACTTCAGCTCAGGTCACGATCTCATGGTTCATGAGTTCGAGCCCTGCATCAGGCTCTGCGCTGACAGTGCTAAGCCTGCTTCGGATTCTCTGTCTCCCTCTCTCTGCCTCTCCTCTGCTCATGCTCTCTCTCTCTCTCTCTCTCTCTCAAAAATAAATAAACGAACATTAAAAAAAGATAGAATGAATGTAAAGTATTTAAAATAATGACGATAAAGGACGCCTGGATGGCTCAGTCGGTTGAGCATCCGACTTCAGCTCAGGTCATGATCTCCTGGTTTGTGAGTTTGAGCCTTGCGTCGGGCTTTGTGCTGACAGCTCAGAGTCTGGAGCCTGCTCTGGATTCTGTGTCTCCCTCTCTCTCTGCCCCTCCCCTGCTCACACTCTGTCTTTCTCCCTGTCAAAAAGAAATAAACGTTAAAAAAAAAATAATAAAATAAAATAATGACTGGCATGTAATAAACTTGTATTATTAGAAATAGTCACAAATGTTGGGATGAGATTTTCAAGACTAGAGATCCTGCAAAGGTGAGTGGTAATGTGTCAGAATATTATAGTCAAATATTGGCTATTATTATTTTTGTTGTTAAAAAGGAAACATTCATGAAAGAGGCTTGCACTTTTGAGGCTTCGGAGATTCAAATGCTAAAACCTTAAAGCAGTAATTTATTTTAGACAAGAGATTAAAGCAGGATTGTTGCGTCTCTCCTACAATTAACGCCACTCAGTTATGTAATCACAGAATCGTTCCTTCCTTCTTGGATATTGTTTTAATAAATAGTCTCCTGATTCACACAGAAAATCTCTGTGATTATATCACTTCCTTTTTAGAATATTTCAGGGTCCCAAATATTCACATTCAGTGATGAAAATAGACAAATCATCTGAACTGACGCATATTGAAAAATACATTTGTACTTCAATAGTACGTTAACATAAGAGTTGTATTCTGAGCTGATTGCCCAAAGGATAAAGGAGGGGACGTATCCCCTTTGTGTTTCTATTGTGTGTCAGAAACGGTGTTAGGCGCTTTATATACATTATGTTGCTTTATTCTCACAAGATTGGTATTTTTTAATGGAGGAGGTAACTAAGGCTCAAGAAGATTTGGCAAGTGGTCTAAATTTGCATAGCTAGAGAGTGACAGAGTATGGATTTGAACACCCTTCACTCTGACACAGGAACTCCAACTCTACCGTTCTCCCTCCCCCAACATCCAGCTGTTGCCTTTGCTGCACTGGTACTTTCTATAAGGTATTTCGATGTTCACGCTTCCAAAGAAGATGCTACTTCGGAACAATAGTCAGGAGACTTTGTTGAATGTGATCCCAGATAGATCTGCCTGTTACTACCTAGAAGACAGCATTAAAGCGAAGTTACAGTCTATTACCTATGGCTACATAACTGTATTGTATTGGGGTATGTGTTGGGTGGCGAGACACAAAATATTGTCATCATGATGCAAATATGAGTGTCGAATAAGCGATCATATGCCTGGCATCTGTTTCATTTCATTAGGAATAAAGAGTAAGTGACAATTACAGCATCACAGTTGACTCCCCGAAACAAAATGTCACACTTCATAGATGACACCCATTCAAAGAGACAGTTTGTGAAAACACGACTGGTGCCTAAAAAGAGACTCATTTCATGGGTCTAATTTTGTCTCAGTACCTTGGATTTCAGCACCGATTAGAAACAGAGCAAAAATCCGTTCTATTTTGGTTTCCCAAAGACAGCTTCTATTTTTCTACTGTAGGTTTTAATGTTCCCAGGTCGCGGATGTGGAGCCCACCCTGGATGATCACGAACACCCCATCTGTTCACCTTCAATAATCGGGACATGTGCTGTTGGCCTGTCATTCAGCCAGCCAGCAACTGCCCTCAAAGATTTTGTCTTTTCCTCCCATTTCGGCTATAGGAGGCAGATAGAAGACAAAACAAAGCCATGAAACATTCTAGTTGTGCTCAGAGAGGCAATTATTTATATGGAAACAAACAATTCCCCCTAGTTCTTTCTGTCTTTTATCCACATTTGATTACTATATCCTTCAAAGCTGAGTGTGGGGGCTAGAGGAGCTCTCTTTGAAACATACATTGTTTATTTCAGAGAAGACGAGAAATAGATGTCATGTGTGGAATGCTTGAGAATCTGAGTCATTGTAAACTGAAGCTAAAAGGCCATGGCCCTTCCAGGCTAGGGCTCTGGTTGGGGAGTTCTCTCCTGGCTTGCTCTCCTCTCCATCACAAATAGTGTCTCGAGACTGACAAACATTTCAAGTGTTGCATTATGTGCTGAGATTAATAATAATAGCAGTAGTGGTAATGATAACGACACTCCACTAGGAAGCAAATGGAAATTCACCTTGGTATAGTTGAGAGGATGGCATTACTCTGTGTTAGCTGAACATTTAGGGATTACCTTTGCAGAGGAAGGCAGAGCTGAATGGGAAATAATTTTGTTTTCTTTTTTATTTTTATTTATTTTTTTAATTAAATATAATTTCTTGTCAAATCGGTTTCCATGCAACACCCAGTGCTCATCCCAACAGGTGCCCTCCTCAGTGCCCATCGCCCACTTTCCCCTCTCCCCCACCCCCCCCCCCATCAACCCTCAGTTTGTTCTCAGTATTTTAGAGTTTCTTATGGTTTGCCTCCCTCCTTCTCTGTAACTTTTTCCCCCCTTCCCCTCCCCCATGGTCTTCTGTTAAGTTTCTCAGGATCCACATATGAGTGAAAACATATGGTATCTTTCTCTGCCTGACTTATTTCACTTAGCATAATACCTTCCAGTTCCATCCACGTTGCTGCAAATGGCCAGATTTCATTCTTTCTCGTTGCCAAGTAGTATTCCATTGTATATATAAACCACATCTTCTTTATCCATTCGTCAGTTGATGGACGTTTAGGTTCTTTCCATGATTTGGCTATTGTTGAAAGCTCTGCTATAAACATTGGGGTACACGTGCCCCTATGCATCAGCACTCCTGTATCCCTTGGGTAACTTCCTAGCAGTGCTATTGCTGGGCCGTAGGGTAGTTCTATTTTTAATTTTTTGAGGAACCTCCGCACTGTTTACGGGAAATAATTTAAAAAAGACAAGACGTCTCCTGAATAGCTACCAAAAATGATGCACGCCTTCTCAAAACAAAGGTTTTATTCTAGGTTTGAGTCTAAGAGGGCCAGAACGAGGCATAAGGCAAAGCACAAGTTTTCTTAGCGAGCAACAGGAAAAGACAACGTGCTCTTCTATACGTGACAAATGTAACAAGGTAGGTCATGATTCTAATTCCTATAATATCTCAAAAAGGAAACCAAATCTCAAGCCTTTGGAATAATGTAGTATGTGAACAAGAAACTTATTAAAGAAAATTGAGGCTGTTTTCAGTAGGATGTGTTGCTGGGTGACATGAGCCTCCAAGAGGGCACGACAAAGCCACTGAGAATTACACGTAACCTTTTGGAAATTCTGATTTCCCATAATCGATGCATGTGTTGATCCATGAATCCCGATCACAAATGTATATGCTGCTGCAGTAATAAATTCACTACAGAAGCATATCGTGTTTGGAAGTATTTTAGGGTAGAAAAAATGGTGAGAATCACCAGTGCGAGAGAGTAAACCATCAAAAGTAACAGGGAAATGGAAGTAGTTTATAAACTGTTAATCATTCAACAAGTATTTATTGAGCACTGCACTAGTAAGAAGCGGGGAGGTCCTCAATTTCAGAGCAATCAGAGGACATTGTGACACCATGCTTACCTAATACCAATTAAAAACAATTTTTTTTAAGTTTACTGATTTATTTTGAGAGAGAACACAAGCAGGGGAAGGGCAGAGAGAGAGAGGGAGAGACGAAACCCCAAGCAGGCTCCACGCTGTCAGTACAGAGCCTGATGTGGGGCTCGAGCTCACGAACCCTGAGACCATGCCCTGAACCGAGATGGAGAGTTGGACGCTTAACCGACTGTGCCACCCAGGGGCCCCACCCAACACCGATTTTAGATGAAAAGGATCTAAAGACAAAAGAAAAGTAGTGCCTTGAAATAGTATTCTGGAGAGTTGGTTCTGATTTCTATTGAAGAAAATATTGACGCGCTGTTGACTGAAAGGAAAATTTGGGATCTTTGTAATACGGCTCCTGTACCTCATACTCAAGAACAAGCAAAATCTGTAATCTCTAAGCTAAGATTTATCAAGTTTTATTTTGAAAGTATTTTAGTTTCATACAAAGATGTGGTATTTCAGCTACCTAGCTTTCATAAATATAAGTCTTTTTTTCTAAGTTTATTTATTTATTTTGAGAGAGACAGAGACAGTGCGAGCTGGGGAGGGGCAGAGAGAGGGAGAGAAAAAGAATCCCAAGCAGGGGCGCCTGGGTGGCTCAGTCGGTTAAGCATCCGACTTCGGCTCAGGTCATGATCTCGCGGTCTGTGGGTTCGAGCCCCGCGTCGGGCTCTGTGCTGACGGCTCAGCGCCTGGAGCCTGTTTCAGATTCTGTGTCTCCCTCTTTCTCTGACCCTCCCCTGTTCATGCTCTCTGTCTCTCTGTCTCAAAAATAAATAAACGTTAAAAAAATTTTTTTAAGAATCCCAAGCAGGCTCTGCACAGTCAGCGCAGAGCCTGATATGGGGCTTAATCCCATGGACCATGAGATCATGACCTGAGCCGCAACCAAGAGTCAGATACTTACCGACTGAGCCACCCAGGTGCCCCATAAATATCAGTCTTACAAGCTTCATGGTTTCTCATGAGAATTTGATGAAAACTATGGACTTTCTTCTGAGAAAACTATACACTATCTACACATATTTTAATTTTTTAAGTTATTCCAGGAATTTCAAGACTCTTTCAATTTACTCATGGAACTTCTAAAGGCACCTGAGCTTCCTAAGAGAGGATCCACTTTATCAGAGGATATTCCAGAGCTCATGGTGTACAGATGTTAGTTCTGGGGTTCGGGGAACTGCCTACTTGGAAGTCCTTGCTTGGGTAGAGAGATCTTTTAATCTTGCTGGGAAGGTATAACTTGCTGATTTCCAAGCAGTCTTAGGCTCAGAAGGATAGAATAACTTTGACTAGTGAGTCATGTTTTCCAAGATGGCGAGCACAGGCTCACAACTGGCTCCAACTAGACTTCAACTCATGTTTAAGAGTTTTGCTGTACTGAGAGATGGGTTTCTTTAGTCTTTTTTTTTTTTTTTTTTTTTTTTTTTGGAAGCGAGAGCAGCAGGGGCAGGGGGAGAGGGAGAGAGAATCTTAAGCAGGCTCCGCGCACAGAGTGGAGCCCGATGCGGGGCTTGATCTCATGACTGTGAGATCATGACCTGGGCCAAAATCGAGAGTCAGATGCTCAACCGACTGAGCTACCCCCAGGCACCCCCTGAGAATGTTTTTTGTAGGAAGTTCTGTGATGACATCACTATATCTGTGATGACACAGATAACATGGATGTGTGTTGGACAGTCACCAGGAGAGGGAGACTTCTTCCAAGAGGTATCTAGGACCTAGGACTTCCTAGAACAATCAGAACCTGTAGCCTCTTATTCCAGGAAAGAATGGCCCCCAGAGACTTAAGACACTAGAGTATACACAGGACCCTTGAAGGAATAGAATATTCCCTATTTGGGTGAAGTTGGTTGGTTACGTAAGTAGGATGAAGATAATGCCTTTAATATGTAGGACCCCTGAAGGAATCGACTATTTCCCCTGTGTAGATGAGGTTGGCTTCTAACATGCTACACTGCTTGTAGGTTATCAGAAGGACAGTTGAAAATATGAATCTGGACTTTGAATACAGGTTGGGGTTGCCCTCATAGTTTTGGGAGTCGCTCATTATTTACTTATCTTTTCTCACTTAGTCATTTCTCCTTTATTTCCTTTTCTTGTTAATGATATCACTATCTGGCTATTGGTTCAAACTGAAGACCTGGAAATATTTTAACACTTTCTTTTCCATCATCTTTTACTTTTACCACATGTGAAGAATCGCCCAGTTGCTCTATCCTTGTGTCATTACTTAAGTTCAGGCCATGATCGGTCCAGGCGGTTATGATCACCCCCTCGCTGACCTACAAATCAAACTCTCTGTGCTACCAGTCAGCCTCACCATGATAGAGCTATCTTCTTAAAATTAACCTCTGTCATTCCCTTACATAAAAGGTCTGTTGTTCTGATGAGGGACGGTACTGCATAATATACCTAAAGCAAAGAATCTCGAGGTCAAGTAACTTTGGAAATTCTGCATGTTATGTTTTCTTCTTCTTCTTTTTAAAAATTTTTTTTTATTAAAAATATTTTTTTTAATGTTGATTTATTTTTGAGACAGAGAGAGACAGAGCATGAATGGGGGAGGGTCAGAGACAGAGGGAGACACAGAATCCAAAACAGGCTCGGCTCGAGAACGCGGGGCTTGAACTCACGGACCTCGAGATCATGACCTGAGCTGAAGTCGGACGCTTAACCGACTGAGCCACGCAGGCGCCCCTGTTATGTTTTCTTCTAGGAGATTCATAAATATTATATTCAAGGCTCTGATAAGTCCCTCTCTTGCCATATGATCCAGCATTTTCCCTCATGCATCTGCTCATGGAATTTTTTTTTGCAGAATGTTTATTAAAACCCTCTCAAGTTAGTGTTAGCCGAAACACATTTGGGGGGAATGTGCTGCTATTGGCTAAAACCCAAAATAGCTTGGAATAGCAAACCACTTGAAATTTCATTCCTTATTGCTATAGACATTTTATTTTATTTTTTTTTCAATATATGAAATTTATTGTCAAATTCGTTTCCATACAACACCCAGTGCTCATCTCAACAGGTGCCTCCTCAATGCCCATCACCCACCCTCCCCTCCCTCCCACCCCCCATCAACCGTCAGTTTGTTCTCAGTTTTTAAGAGTCTCTTATGCTTTGGCTGTCTCCCACTCTAACCTCTTTTTTTTTCTTTTTTTTTTGCTATAGACATTTTAAAGCCACTTATGGCTTTTGTTTATTTTCATCTCACTGCATACATTACAAGTAGCAATTGTGAAAATAAATGAAATCATGAGTGTCGATTTAGTTTACTCATCCCTTATTCACCTACTTAAAGTTGAAGGTGCAAAGAAAGGAAGATGAGGCACCGAAAAAGTCGAAATCGTGGGGAAAAAAGAATGAGGACCACACAGTGGAATTTATGTTTACTTGTTCTTAAGGAAAGATGGAAAAAAAGATACAAGAAACATGGACTTTTTGGAGGTTCTTGGGTGCTCAGTTGGTTGAGCGTCAGACTCTTGATTTCTGCTCAGGTCATGATCTCGGGGTTCGTGAGTTCCAGCCCTATGATGGGCTCTGTGCCAATGGTGCGGAGCTTGCTTGAGGTTCTCTCTCTCTCTCTCTCTCTCTATCCCTCCTCCAGTTGTGCTGTCTCTCTCTCTCAAAAACATAAACAAATAAACATAAAAAAAGGAAAAAGAAAAATTGACTTTTTTGGGGGGGAAATTTACATATAAAATGAATGCCTACTATGTCATGAGCCTCGTGCAAACATCTTATAATGCATATTTTAATCCCATTCTGAAGCTCAGTGAGAGAAAGCAAATACCAAATCCAACTTCAAATGCAGATCTGTTTGACTTTTTCCATAGCATGGCACAAAAGTGAATTGGAAATAAAAATAAAGAATAAGGGAAACATTATGGATTAGCATACTACTAGTCATAATAATAAAAAAAACAGTTTGAAAAAAAAAAACAGTTTGAGGGGCCCCTGGGTGGCTCGGTCGGTTAAGTGTCTAACTCTTGATTTCAGCTCAGGTCATGATCTCATGGTTCATGAGATCGAGCCCTGCATTAGGCTCTGTGCTGACAGGGCAGAGCCTGTGTGGGATCCTCTCTCTTCCTCTCTCTCTGCCCCTCCGTGTTCTCTCTCTCTCTCTCAAAATAAGTAAACTTAAAAAATGCAGTTTGATAACATTTACTGAGTCCTTACTATGAGCTAAGCCATGTTCTAAGGAATGAAGCTAAGTTATTTCCTTTCTATTTGTTATTTCTGGTTTCCACCAGCAGAGTGCATATTATTATCAACACCACCATTTATTAAGGACTCCATTGAGACTTTATAAGCAGAAAGCAAGCAAAGTACTTACCCATTGGAAAAGGGGGCTTAGAAACGATAAACACATACTTTTTTTACTTTACTTGGTGAACAAGTCGAAAATAAGTGTCTCAGAATAAGAGACATCAGCAAGTGATGTGGGATTTCAGATGAGAAAACATTCTGTAAAAGAAGACGTCTTGACAAAAAGCAGTCGACAACCTATGCGTCAAGAAATATTTCATGCGAAGATTAGGAATAACTGAAAGTTCACAATTATAAACTATGACGAAATGTATAGCAAATTATCCGTTGAAGCCAAAATAGAAGTTATGAGAGTTGAATCGCTCACTGCAGATAAAAAGTGAGGCAAAGGGGAAAAGAAGAGACACCTGATGTCTAATTGTACAGCCGCAGAAAACTCTTACACCATACATATGAATGCATTGGGAAACTGTATTTATGTACAAAAGTGGGAAAATAACTCTAAGGGGGATCGGGTGAGGAAGGAGGAGGCAAGGGGATACGAGTGAAATTACTTGGTTATCATACAAAGACCCCATGGACTAATGGAAATTCTGGAACGTACAGAAGATTAAAGTTGTAGCTGACCCTCTTTACCTCGCAGATGAGGTGGTGATAGAGAAAAGGGATAAAAAAACAAACATATACTTCGGGCGATGATGCAGACTCTGGTACTGATCTGACTAATTTGCAAGGCAGAGTGCTGGAGAAGAGGGAACCGTGCGGAAAACAAACTCTCCAGACCTTCATTGGTGGTCTCCTGGAGTCTTTGGCTGAATACTTGTATTCAGAATATACAAAGAACTTTGAAAACTCACTAATAAGAAAATGAGCAATCTTATTAGAAAATTTTTTTTTTAATGTTTATTTTTGAGAGAGAGAGAGAGAGAAAGAGTGCGAGTGGGGAAGGGGCAGAGAGAGTGAGAAGCACAGAATCTGAAGCAGGCTCCAAACTCTGAGCTGTCAGCACAGAGTCCGATGCGGGGCTCGAACTCATGAACCGGGAGATCATGACCTGAGCCGAAGTTGGAGGCTTAACCGACTGAGGCACCCACGTGCGCCATGAGAGATATACTTTTTAAAAAAATCAAATATTTGAATAGACACATCACTAAGGAAGAGAAACAGATGGCAAGCACATGAAAAGCACTCAATATCATTATTCATTGGGGAAATGCAAATTAAAACCCAAATGCGTGATCACTGCACGTGCATTAGCGTCGCGGACCAACCATACCAAGTTGACATTCTCGAATACTGCCTGTGGAAACGTAAAATGAGGCAACCACTTTGGAGAATTGTTTGGCAATTTGTTTAAAAGTAATTGTACACATACCTATCATCTAGCTATTCCAACCCAAGAGAAACAAACACGTATCCGCACAAAAACACGTACGCTGATGCCTAAGACATCGTTATTTTTAACAGTCAGAAGCTGGAAACAGTGCGATTGTCCGTGAACATGGAATGGACATACGGCTTGTGTTGTATCAATACAGTGGAATATTATTTGGCTATAAGAAGAAGTATATTATCAATGCCTGCAATAATAGGGAGGAAGAAATACGCATATTGAGTAAAAGCAGCCACACAAAAAGTACACATTTTACGAATTTATGTGACATTATGAAGGATATATTTTATGAATTCATATGACATTATAAAAAATGCAAACTAATCTACAGTAAGAGAAAACAGATCAGTTGTAGCTTGAGGATGAGAGGGACCAGGGAAAGGCAAAAGGTGGGACCACAGAAGTAAACATGGATGCATTTGCAGGTAATAGACATAGTCACGGCCAGGATTGTGGTGATGGTTTCACAAATATATACATATATCAAAATGTACCATTTTTGAGAATTCAGATATGTACACTTATTGTATGTCAAGTATACCTCGATTGAAAAAAACAATCGGCTTGGTCGGTTAAGTGTCCAACTTCAGCTCAGGTCATGACCTCACGGTCCATGAGTTCGAACCCCGCGTTGCGCTCTGTGCTGACAGCTCGGAGCCTGGAGCCTGCTTCAGATTCTGTGTCTCCCTCTCTCTTTGTATTTCCCCCACTCACGCTCTGTGTCTCTCTCTCTCTCTCTCTCAAAAATAATTAAACATTAAAAAAATTTAAAAAAGGAAACAAAACCATAGAAGTAACAAAGAAAAAAACCCCGAGAAACATTATAATAAGGGAAGCCCCATAACAATATATCTCATGAATATAGGTACAAAAATTCTTGTAGGATATTATCAAATAGAATCTAGCTGTATATAAAGATAATGTACCATAGCCAACTGGAATTTACCCCAGGAATTCTAGGTTAGTTTTTCATTGGAAAAAGAATCAATTTAACTTTTAAACTACCAATGGTTGAAGAAGAAATCACAAATTAAATTAGAAAATATATTGAGAACAATGAAAGTGAGAACACAACATACCCAAAGTCATGAGATGTAGTGAAAACAGTTTCCAGGAAAAAAAAATTATAACTGTAAATGCTAATGTTACAAAGAAGAAAGTTCTCAAATCAGTAGCCTAACTTCATATTTCAAGGAACTAGAAAAAGGACAAGCTAAACTCAAAGCTACAAAAGGAAGGAAATAATGAAATTTAGAGCAGCGATAAATAAAATTGTATATAGAGAAACAACAAAAATAAAACCAACAGTTCGTTCTTTGAAAACACCAACAATATTGACGAACTTCTAGCTAAAATGACACAGAACAAAAGAGAGAAGACTCAAATTAACTAAAATCAGAGAGTGAGAAAATTACTATTGATTTTACAGAAATAAAAAGGATTATAAGAGAGTATTATAAGCAAATGTATGCCGACAAATTGGATGATGTAGATGAAACGGACACATTTCTAGAAGCATGCAACCCACTGAGACCAAATCATAAAGAAATAAAAAATATGAATTGGTCTATAACTAGTAAAGACATGAATCAGTGCATTCTACCAAATATTTAAAGAAGAATTAACACCAAAATCCTCTCAAAAGTTTCCAAAAATTTCAATATCAGCCTTAGGCTGATATTAAACCCAGATAAGTACACCATAAAAAAAAAAAACAACTACAGACCAATATCCCTTCTGAATATTGATGCAAAAATCCTTAACGAAATACTAGCAAACCAAATTCAACAGCACATTTAAAGGATTATACAACATGACCAAGTGGTATTTATTTCTAGAATGTGAGAATGGTTCAACATATAAAAATCAATCAATGTGATACGCCACATTAACAGAATGAAGGGGGGAAACCCCCCCCCCGCTGCAACGTGATCGTCGCAATCAATGCAGAAAAAGCATTTGACAAAATTCAACATCCTTTTATAATGAAAAAACTCAACAAACTAGGAATAGATGAAAAAAAAAAAACCCTCAACATAATAAAGGCCATATATAAAAAAGCCTGCAGCTGGTAACATACTCACTGGTGAAACACTAAAAGCTTCTCTTCTTAGATCAGGAACGACCCCAGGAAGCTTGCTCCCACAACTTCTTGTCAACACTGCGTTAGAAGTTCTAGCCAGAGCAAAAGAAAGAAATAAAAGGTATCTAAATTGGAAATGAAGAAGTCAAATGATCTCTGTTCACAGGTGACACTATCTTCTATGAAGAAAACCCTAATGATTCCACATAGAAAAACCCTTAGAACTAATAAACAATTTCAGAAAAACCGAGGATAAAATGTAGAAAACAAACAACAACCAAAAAACTCCAAAACCAGTGGCATTTCTATGTGCTATCAACGAGTAACCTGAAAGGGAAATTGAAAAACAGTTTCACTTAAAATAGCATCAAAAAAAAAAAAAAAATCAAATCCTTAGGAATGTGGCTGAAAGAAAGGAAATAAGACGCAAATAAGTGGGAAGACGTTTTGTGCTGTACAGATTCAATGCAGTCCCTATCAGAATTGCAACAATTTTTTTTTTGCAAAAGTGAAAAAAAATTCATCTTAGAATTGATATAGAATCTCAAGGAAGCCCAAATAGCCAAAATAATCTTCAAAAAAGACCAAGTTGGAAGTCTCATACTTTCTGATTTCAAAATATACTACACGGCCACAGTAGTCAAAACAATGTATACAGACCATGGGTATAAAAGGAAGAGCCCAGAAATATTTTGACAAAAATTTCAAGACCACTCAGTGGGGAAAGGACAATTGTTTCAACAAATCCTGATGGGGAAATTGGTTATCCATATGAAAAAGGTGAATTTGGACCCTTACTTTAAATCATATACAAAAATTAACTCACAATGGACTGAAGAACTAAATTTTTAACAGCTAAAACTATAGAACTCTTTGAAGGGGTGCCTGGGTGGCTCAGTCGGCTGAGCGTCCAGCTTCGGCTCAGGTCATGATCTCACAGTCCGTGGGTTCGAGCCCCGCGTTGGGCTCTGTGCTGACATCTCGGAGCCTGGAGCCTGTTTCGGATTCTGTGTCTCTCTCTCTGCTCCTCCCCTGCTCATGCTCTGTCTCTCTCTCTCTCAAAATAAATAAATAAACATAAAAAAAAAATTAAAAAAAAAAGAACTCTTTGAAGAAAATATAAGGCGATGCTTTATGAAATTGGATTTGGCAATGATTTCTTGGATATGACACCAAAAGGATAGGTAACAGAACAAAACATAGATAAATTGGACTTCATCAAAATGACAACTTTTGTGAAACCAAGGACATTATCAACAGAGTGAAAAGACAACTCGTGGAATAAAAGGAAGCATTCACAAATCGTATGTCTGATAAGGGATTAACGTCAATATAAAGAAGTCTTACAACTGAACAGCAAAAAGCCAAAGAACCCAATTTATAAGTGGGCAAAGGACTTGAGCAGTCATTTCTCCAAAGAAAATATGCAGATGGCCAAAAAGTCCACGAAGAAATGCTAATCACCAGGGAAATGCAAATCAAAGCTATGAGATACCACTTCCCACCCATTAGGATGGCTATTATCATACAAATAGGAAGGAAACCAAGTGTTGGTGGGGATGTGGTGACATTAGAATCCTCGTGTACTGTTGATGGTATTGAAAATACCAATGGTATTGAAAATACCAATACCAATGTTGATGGTGTTAAAAATGCAATTACCATATGATCAAGCAATTTCCCTTCTGGGTATACACCCAAAAGATCTGAAAGCAAGGATGAGAACAGATATGTGTGCACGCATGTTCAGAGTAACATTATTCACAACAGCCAGAGGTGTAAACAATGCAAATGTTTATCAGTGGATGAATGGATAAACAAAATATGGCATTTACATACAATGGAATATTAGTTGGCTTTAAAAAGGGAAGGGAGTTTTGACACATGCCACAAAATGGATCGAACCTTGAAGACCTTATGCTATGTGAAACGAGCCAGGCACAAAGGATAATTATTTTATGAATCTACGTACGAGGTGCCTACAACAGTTGAAGTCATAGAGACGGGAAGTAGAATAGTGGTTGCTAGGGATTAGGTAGAGGAAGAGTGGGGAGTTAATGCTTAATGGGCACAGAATTCTGGCTTGTGAAGATGAAAAAGCTCGGAATGTGAATGATTGCGATGGTTGAACAGCAATGTGAATATACTCAATGTCACTAAATTGTACATTAAAAATATTCAAACTGGGGGGCGCCGGGGTGGCTCTTGATTTCAGCTCAGGTCTTGATCTCAGGGTTGTGAGTTTGGGCCCCGTGTTGGGCTCCGCCCTGGGTGAGAAGCCTATTTCTAAAAAATGTTCAAAATGGTAAATTCTATGTTACGTGTATTTTACCAGAATAAAAAATCAATGCAGTCTACCATATGAAACTAATCAAAGAGTAAAAACTCATTATGTTCAGAAAAGGCGCAGAAAAAGCATTTCACAAAATTCAGCACACATTCATGATAAATACTCTCAGTTATGTAGGAAGAGAAAGAATGTTCCTCAACAAGATAAAAAGCATATAAAACAAAATAAGATAAAACACAAAAAGCCCCACCCCAACTCCTTTATTTTTAAAAATAATTTTTTAAATATTTATTTTTGGAGAGAGAGAGACAGAGTGTGAGCAGGGGAGGGGCAGAGGCAGAGGGAGACACAGAATCTGAAGCAGGCTCCAGGCTCTGAGCTGTCAGCACAGAGCCCGATGCAGGGATTGAACTCATGAACTGTGGGATCCTGACCTGAGCTGAAGTCAGATGCTTAACCAACTGAACCACCCAGGTGCCCCTAACCCTGACCCTTTAGCTAACATCTTGCCTAATCTTGAAAGACTGAATGCTTTCCCTGTAAGACTGGGAGTAGGGTATGTGTACCCTCACTATTTCTACTGGGTATTGCACTGATGTCCTAAGCACTGCAATAAGGCAAGAAAAACAAAAGACATAAAGTTAAAAACAAAAAGTATACTAATTATTTACAGAAAACAGGATAGTATACATAGAAACTCGGATAGAATATATATATATATATATTTAAAAAAATGTTTTTATGCTTATTTATTTTTGAAAGGCAGAGAGAGAGCACAAGCAGGGGTGGGGCGGAGAGAGAGGGGGACACAGAATCCGAAGCAGGCTCCAAGCTCCGAGCTGTCAGCACAGAGCCCAATGCAACTCACGAACCATGAGATCATGACCTGAGCCGAAGTCGGCTTTCATCTCCAAGCTACAACACTTTAAAAATACCTTGTAGAGACTTTAGAAATAGAACAATAGGTATAGTCCAATTGATTGTATACAAATGTGCTAAGTAATCAATGAGAAATGGACAGATTTCGTAACAAATTGTGTTGTACTAACTGGCTATCTGCTAGGAAGAAATTCACCGCTATCTTCATCACTCAACACACATCAGAACTAACATAAAATGGAACATCGACCTAAACATAAAAGATGAAATTATAACATTGTTATAAGAAAACATCTTTGTTATCAGAAAAGATCTTTGTA
Source organism: Panthera uncia (assembly GCF_023721935.1). Lineage (NCBI taxonomy): Eukaryota > Metazoa > Chordata > Mammalia > Carnivora > Felidae > Panthera > Panthera uncia. Next base: position 90,926,421 of record NC_064817.1, read on the forward strand.
ACCATGGATTAGACAAATATGTCTTAAAATATAAAAACCTTTAGTCAGCACAGGGGGAGCGAGGTGAGTTGCACTCCCACCGTAGTTTCAACACAATAACAAGAATGCATAAGGAAAAGTGCTATATAAATACAGTGGAATATTACGCAGCCATGAAAAAGATGATACTGTGACATTTGAGATAATGTGGATGGACCTAGAGGGTATTCTGTTAGGTGACATTAGTCAGACTGAGAAAGAGGAATATCATATGATTCCACTCATAAGTGGAATCTAAAAAACAAAATCAAATAAAACAGATCAACAAACAAAAAGTGGGATCAGACCTATAAATACAGAGAACAAACTGATGGTTGCCAGAGGGGAGGGGGTTGAGGGTTTGGGCAATATGGGTGAAGGGGATTGGGGGAAACAGGCTTCCAGTTATGGAACGACTAAATCATGGGACTAGTCGGCCCAGGATAAGGAATGCAAACCAATGATACTGTCATAGCCATGTAATGGAAACATTGTAACTACATTTGTGGTGAACAAAGCATAAAGTATAAACTTGTCAAGTCACTGTGATGTCCACCTGAAACTAATGTAACACTGTGTGTCAACTATACTCAAATTAAAAAAAAAATAAAGCTGCTGTAAACATTAAAAAAAAAAAAAAGACGTAGTCTGTCAACAGTCAGTTACAGACCAGGAACAGAATATTTGCAACAAACATATCCTAAAATGCAATTTACTCAGGACATAGTTAAACATTTTCTAGCTAGAGATTATCCGACTTACTTGGAGGGTTTTTTTTAAAAATATTTATTTATTTTGGGGAGAGCGCAAGCAGGGGAGGGGCAGAGAGAGAAGGGGACAGAGGATCCAGAAGCGGGCTCTGTGCTGATAGGCTGACAGCAGTGAGCCTGATGTGGGGCTCACAGTCCTGAACTGTGAAATCATGACCTGAGCCGATGTCAGACACTCAACCAAATGAGCCACCCAGGCGCCCCGGGCTTACTTGGAGTTTTAAGTATGGCTGATGTTACCTGTCACCCTGTGAACTAGAATAGAATCTCCCCACCAGCTTTCCAGCGTTCTCTTTATAAAGCAATGGCAGAGTCACAAAGAGAGAAGCGTAGTTGTCAGGTAGTTTCTGCATCATGTTCCTTTTTTAAATCCTGTCATTTTTATGCTTAGTTCTAAAAATAGGGTTCTGCTGAACTCAACTGATTTCTACGATGTGTACAGAGATTCCTTGAAGAGGGCAAGATTTTAGAGGAAGGTTGTTTTCTCCTCTGGGTGAAACTTGCACTTGGGAAGCTCACCACTTATTACATCCTTCCAACTTTCCAAAACCGAAGTCTGCAATTCCAAATAAAACTGTAGAATTCAGGTTTATAAATACCTCTTTTGCCACAAAAGATTTGATGCTGGAGGAAAGGCAGATGTTTTCTCACACACAGTTTGTAAGTTTTAATCTTTGTTCTAGGCATCAGATCTGACTGAGTCATTAGGATACATGCCCTCTCCATTCGTAGGTTTCTTCTATAAATGTTTGTGTTCTGATAAATTTTTACATTGGTTAGGGACCGGCGATCATAATAGTGATTGAAAAGAAAATAACAAACTACACTGGAATTAAAATTAAAAAATAAGATAACAGGGGCACCTGGGTGGCTCAGTCGGTTAAGCGTCCGACTTCGGCTCAGGTCACGATCTCACGGTCCGTGAGTTCGAGCCCCGCATCAGGCTCTGTGCTGACAGCTCAGAGCCTGGAGCCTGTTTCAGATTCTGTGTCTCCCTCTCTCTGACCCTCCCCCGCTCATGCTCTGTCTCTCTCTGTCTCAAAAATAAATAAACAGGACGGGGCGGGGGGAGTGAGAGGGGGATTGAGAGAGAAGGAGGGAGGAAGGGAGGGCAGGGAGAGAAAGAGAGAGGGAGAGAGAGAGTCTTGAGCGGAATTCAAGACTTCATAAGGTAGGGCAAAATATATGATCTAGAGTCTAGAAGGAGACATTGTTATAATAGCTACTACTTCCTGAGTGCCTATTGTGTTGCAAGAACATTAATCTTAAGAATGAGGTATTATTGGGGCACCTGGGTGGCTCAGCTGGTTGAGCATCCGACTCTTGGTTTCGGCTCAGGTCATGATCTTGAGGTTCGTGAGTTTGAGCCCCGAGATGGGCTCCATGCTGATAGTGCGGAGCCTGCTTGAGATTGTCTCTCTCTCTCTCTGCCCTTCCCATGTTCTCTCTCTCTCTCTCAAAATAAATGAATAAACTGAAAAAATTCTTGAACAAAAGAATGAGTTATTATTATCCCCAGTGAATTAATAAGGAAATTGAAGCATAGAGAGGTTAGATACCTTACCCAGGACGATACACCTCATAAGTAGTAGATCAGGACGCTGAACCTCCTCTTTCTTACTTTAAAGTTATTTTATTGCCTCTCTTAATCAAAAAGATTTGTGAATTGTGATCCCATTAGACAAACTATTCTCTGTATTATTTTATATTACTTTCTGGGTGTAGGTGGTCCTGGGATGGCTGGTATTGATCGGACTCTCCAGGATGCCAAAGGTTTCTGGGTCATTCCTGATCTGGATGAGGCAGGATAGAAATTTTCCGATGGTCTTATGGCCAAGCTCTGCTTTTGCTAGGAACGTGTGGACGCGTGACTGTCAGCAGACGGCTTCAGTGTTTACCACCGCTTAATATAAATACCTTACATTTCTTTTCATGTTTTGTTGAATAGGGCAAGGGCTGAAGTGTTTACTTCCAATGAGTTGTTCGTTTTCAGTGTTCTAAAAAAAATGCAGATATATTCGTTCACACAGCTGACACCTGAGGTACCAATAAAATCTTGGAGTTGAAAGAGACCCCAAGAAATGAACGTTAATTGTTAATGGGGGTTGAATCATGCTCTCCTATTTTGTGAAAAAGTTATTTATATTGGAACAATTTTTAGTAGCTAGGAACGTCTGGACTAGATAGGATCAAAAGAGATTGTCCAATGAAATGATTTCATTTTACAGACGAGGAAACTAAGGCCACACCTATCGTCGAATTATGCTACGGGCCTTTTGCTTCTGGGTATAATCCTGGCAGTTTAGATTAAAATCATGCCCAGAAAATGTTAACTCTAGCCCACGAAGTCTGAGAAGAGTGTCCCTGTCTGCTTCTCCTAAAGGGAAGATGGGGTTAGAACAAAACGGGGTGCACGTGGGTGTGCCCTCGGACATAGGCACGTGCACGCTGGAAATTGCAAAACTTGCTACTGGCCTCGATGAAGAAATGCCACGGACTTGGCTAGTGGCAAATGTAAGATAGAATCATTCTCGCTCCAGAGTCACCAACAAAGCATCTGGAGCCCACGCTGTGAGATGTTGCAGCATTGTTAGATAACCTGCCAGGATATGTTGAAATGGTACATAGTTTGGAATATTCCACATATGGGTAAGTATATAAGTCCTTAAGTGCTGTTTTTCTGGTCTTTAATCTGGCAAAGAAGTGTAACCATACAATCAGAAACTGTAGCAGCATGGCTCGTATTTAGCGTATTTATTCATCTTTGTTTTAATTACATTTTTTCTGGGAAAGGACAATTTAAAAGATACATTGTTTAATGTAATAGCCAAGTTGCCTGGAAAATCTTATATAGAGAGAGATCTCGAATGCAACATATTTTCCGTGTGTACATCTCTTTATATAATTGCCGTATTTTTCACTGGGGCTTGCTCTGGTTCAGTAGTAGTGAAGTCCTGAAACACTGTTGAGAAGGATTCCGAAGTTTCATCAGGGTTCTCAGTGGGAAAAAAATACCTTTAGTGATAAGTGATTAGGGCGTTAGGGTAAAAAGCGAAAACAGTGGGGAAAACATGCCAATTATGTAATACACTGGACACGTTTATGCTTTTCTAATCTTTTGTTTTTGGGAATAGGTAATATGTGAACATGATAAACCATGAAAACAGCACAGGAAAACACATACAAAATTATTTTCCCTTCCATTCTTCTCACTCTATCCCCCAGTGCCACTTCTCGTAGGCAACTGTTGCAATTTCTTTCTGAAACATTCTTTTTATTTTTATTGCTTATTTACTTATTCTGAGAGAGAGCACAAGCAGGGAAAGGGCAGAGAGAGAGAGAGAGAGAGAGAGAGAGAGAGGATCCCAAGCAGGCCCTATGCTGTCAGTACAGACCCCAATGCAGGGCTCGAACTCAGAAACCATGAGATCGTGACCTCAGCCGAAAACAAGAGTTGGATGCTTAACAGACTAAGCCACCCAGGTGCCCCTCTTTCTGAGACATTCTACACTTACAAAGCATTTTTGTATAAATATCTACCTTTTGTTTATTTTAATTTTTAATGTTTAAAATATCGACCTTTTATGCTAATTGCAGCATGATGCATGTATTTGTTAAATGTCAATATTTATTACATCTATTTTACCAAAATTAAAAAAAAATATACCCCAAAGCATTGAATTGTGCACTTAAATGCATAAATTACATGGTGTGTAATCTATTAATATGGTTGGATTAATATCTGCCATATTCGTTATTGTTTCTATTAGTGGCCTTTGTTCCTTGTTTCTATTTCTGCCTCTACTCTTTTTCTCCCTGTGTGGCTCTAATTAAGCATTTTGTATGACTCCATTTTCTCTCCTTTCTTAGCGTATCAGCTATAATTCTTTCCTTTTTTTTTTTTTTTTACTTTTTTTAGTGGTTATCCTAAAGTTGGTCACACACACTTACACCTAATCCGAGTCAACTTTCAAATAATATTATGCCACTTCCTATGTAGTGCATGCACCTTGTAATAACAAAATACTTCCAATTCCTCCCTCCTGTCCCTTAATGTCACTTCTGTCATTTATTTTACATGTACATAAGCATATATAATCTAATACACTGTTGCTATTATTATCTTGAATAAGCTATTATCTGTTAGATCAATTAAGAATAAAAAAATTTATTTTACCAGCAATTATTCCTTCTCCAATGCTTTTATTTATTTTTTTAAAATTATTTTGAGAGAGAGAAAGAGAGAGTGTGTATGTGTGAACAGGGGAGGTGGAGAGAGAGAGAGAGAGAGAGAGAGAGAGAGGGAGAATCCCAAACAAGCTCTGTGCTGACAGTGCAGAATATGGGGTTCGTCTCATGAGTTTGAACTCACAAACTGTGAGATCATGACCAGAGCTGAAATCAAGAGTCATAGGCTTAACCGATTGAGCCACCGAGGGGCCCCTGCTTTTCCTTTTTTACGTAGATTTGAATTTCTGACATATCATTTTCCTTCTCCATGAAGAACTTTTGACGTTTTTTTTGCAAGGCAAGTCTTCTGGCAAGACATTCCTTCAGTTTTGTCTGAGAAAGTCCTTATTTCTCCTTCATTTTTGAAGGATAATTTTGCAGGGTACAGAATTCTAGGTTGGTGGGCCTTTTCTCTCAACACTTTATTTTTTATTTTTATTTTTATTTTACAAAGAGAGAGCAAGCAAGTGGGGGGAGGGGCAGAGGAAGAGAGAGAGGGAATCTCAAGCAGGCTCCACGCTGAGATGAAATCAAGAATTGGACACTCTTGACCCACCTAGACATCCCTCTCTCAACATTTTAAATATTTCACTACACTCTCTTTGTTTGTATGGCTCTGAGAAATCAGATATAATACTTATCTTTGTTTTTCTATTGTGAAAGGGTTTTCCCTCTACTTTCTTTCAAGATTTTGTGTTTATCTTTGATTTTCTTAAGTTTGAATAAGATATGACCCACTATAGTGTTTTCTTTGGTGTTTGTTTGTTTTTGCATTTATCCTGCTTGGTGTTTTCTGAGCTTCCTGGATCTGTGATTTGGTGTGAAGCATCAACTTGGGGGAAATTCTCAGTCATATTTCTTCAAATATTTCTTTTGTTCCTTTCTCCTCCTTCTGATATTTCCATTATGCATAAATTACATTTTTTATTTGTTCCACTCTTCTTGGATATTATGTTCCGGGTTTTTTTTTCCAGTCTTTTTTCTCTTTGCTTTTGAGGTTTGGACGGTTTCTATTGATATAGCCTCGAGGTCAGAAAGTATTTCCTCAGCTGTATCCACTCTACTAATGAGCCCATCAGAAGCATTCTTCATTTTTGTTACAGTGTTTTTGATCTCTTGCACTTCTTTTTATTTGTTTTTTGTTTTTTTTTTTTAGAATTTCCATCTTTCTGCTTACATTGCCCATCTATTCTTACATGTTGCCTACCTTTTGAATTTGAGCTCTTAGAATATTAATCATAGTTGTTTTAAATTTTCAGTCTGATAATTCCAACATTCCTGCCATATCTGAGTCTCGTTCTGGTACTTGCTCTGTTTCTTCAAACTGTGTGTTTTGCTTTTTAGTATGCCTTGTAATTTTTTGTTGAAAGCTGGACATAATATACCGTGCAAAAGAAACTCTGATAAATAGATCTTTAGTGATGTGGTGGTAAGGTGTGGGGGGGAAGAGGAAGCATTCTTTAGTTCTATGATTAGGTTCCAGCCGGTGCTCCTGGGCTGTGAACATTATAAGCGTTTCTCAGTTTTATCCTTCTCAGATGGCCCAGGAGGGCTAGAGGGGACTGGAGTTGACTATTTCCCTTCTTCCAGGTCAGTTATGTTCTGATAAAATAGTTTCTTTGGAGGCCAGGCCTTGTTGTATTTCATTTTCCTTCCCACTGAGGGAAGCACAAGGGGTTCTTTCTTTGATATTCACTGTGAGAACCTGGTAGAACTCCTAGTGGTAAAACTCACAAAAATGTGGAGACCTCCCTACGACTTGGTTCTCCCTGGAGAACCACACCAGCCTCCAGCAATTTGTCAATTACAGTTCAAATTTTCGTGTCCTGGGTACTGGTTCCCTTGGGGATTTCTGCTTGTGGGTATTTGCTCCAGTGAGTTGTGATTCTCTGCAAATTCTCTGTGTATCTGCTGCAAATTTGGGGCACAGTGTTTTGCCCTCACTTCTCTGACAGATCTAAGAAAAGTTGTTATTTTTTCAGTTTATTCAGCTTTTATCTTGTTAGGATAAAGCAAAAACTTCTAAGCTCCTTGCATGCCAGACCAGAGACCAGAAGTATCTGTACCATGTATTTTTCTATTAGTAATTTATCTTGGAAATTGTTTCATATTATAACATATATCACCTCTTCTTTTTTTTTTTTTTAAGTTTATTTATTTATTTTGAGAGGGAAAGAGAGAGAGACAGAGAGCCAGGGAGACGCAGAGAGAGAGGGAGAGAGAATCTGAAGCAGGCTTCGTGCTGTCAGTGCAGAGTTTGATGTGGGGCTCAATCCCATGAACCGTGAGATCATGACCTGAGCCAACAAACCAAGAGCTGACTTAACCAACTGAGCCACCCAGGAGCCCCTCTTTGTTTTTTTTTTTAACAGGTGCATAACATTTCATTATAAGAATATCTTATTATTTAACATTCCCCTACAGATGAGTACGTAGGTTCTTTCAATGTTTTTGCTATAAACAATGCTGTAATAAATAGCCTTGCACTGCTTTGCACATATATGCAAATGAATTCATAGGATAAGTTTTTGGAGCAAAGGATGTAGACATCATTGTTATGTCTTTCTTTGTAGAAATTGGACAAATTTAGACTGTCACTAATAATGTATGCGGGAGCCCAGTTAGGTATAGTCTCACTAATGTAGTATATTATCAATGATTTTAAAAACCTCAAACAGTATTTATGAGAAATGGTATCTCACTGTAGTTTTGATTTGGGATTCTTTAATAATGACTGAATTTGACCATTTTTTCATTTGCCATTTATTTTTCTCTTTTCTGTGAACTCTCGGGCCATGTCTTTGCCTCCTGTTTCTAAGGGTTTGTTTATATTTTTTATTGATTTGTAGGAACTCTTTGTATATTAAGGAAATTAGCCATTTGTCATGTGTATTGCATATATACATTTTCACAGTGTGTAATTTTCTTTTGACTTCTTAACTATTTTCTTCCTATGCAGAATTTAATTTAATTTATTTATTTTAAAAATTCTTTCCATAATTAATTGATTTAGTTTTTACAGTATTATATTAGTTGCAGGTGCACAATATAGTGATTCAACAATTCTATACAGCACCCAGTGCTTTGCAGAACTTTAAAACCATTTAGGTGGTTAAATTTATCGCTTTTTCATTTGATGGCTTCTGGGTTTTGCATTATGCTTAGAAATGCCTTTCCTTACTGTTTTTATATTTTTCCTTCTTGTGTTTAAACTTTTGATTCATCTGGAATTTATTTTGGTATAAATTGAGAATTAGAGATCCAACTTGATTTAGTATTATTTTTTCAGGTGGCTACCCAGTAGACCCAATTTCGGGTTATGCTATTTTAACTAAATACTTAAACATTTTTCTATTTCCTACATAGCTTTTCAGTAATCACATTTCAGTATATCGATACTGCAGTAGTAATACCATATTGAAAAACTGTTAGCAGTTTCCAATTTTTGTTATTACATATTATGCTATAATGGCCTTCTCCATGTATCTTCTTGTTTCTGATGAATTGTTTTTCCGGGATACATGATTAAGAGTGGACTAATTGAGTTTTGCTAAGTATATCATATTGCTTTCCAAAAGTGTGACGGTTATTAATCCCACCATTGATTAGTAAAAATCTCATCAGTTTGAAGTTATTTTCTTTGCCTATTTTATTAAACTGAGAAAAATGGAAATCCAAGGTTGCTTTAATTGGAATTTTATTTGATTTTGGAGGTATGAATGCTTTTTTGGTGTTCATTTACTCTTTTCACCTAGCTTTGGTACTGCAGCTGAAAAATGAGTACAATACTACCTGCTGTGTAAGGTTTTTTTGACAGTCAAATGTGCGGCATGTAAAAAGCCTAACTTGGGGACTGATTTAAGGCATACCATCTATTATTATTATTTCCTTTTGTGTGACTTGTCTGTCACATTCTTTGTGAAAAATTACAGTGTGCAGAAACACTAAAGAGGCTGGATGAAAACTGGAATAAGGGCAGGAGCCTTACCAGCCGTGTGAGACCTTGACTGAATCACTTAACTGCTCTTGGGTATTAATTTCCATGTAACAATCGAGATAATAACCCACTTTGTTTTTGTGAGAGTTGAATAGGATAAGTGACAGAACTTGGAAAACATTAGTGTGAAGCATTATTTGCTATTACTGTTATGATGAGGAGAAGTGGGTGCTCAAAACCCCTATCGTTAAGACTGTCTTCCAGAATGTACTATCCCTTTCCCTAATGTTCTGAATGTGAGATGCTGTCAGTGTGGACTATGGTTCCCTTAGAGAACTCTCCACGTTATCAGCAATTTAAAGGGAGGAGAGGAACAGACTTTCACTTTTGACATATGGTATCCCTAGAAAAAGAACGCATACATGAAACAATTTCAGGCACTTATAGGAAATTGACATTCGCATAGATTTATGCAGAATAACTCATAATAAGCTAAAACAGTCTCAAGGAAAACCCCTAATCGCTGAACCTTTGTAAGTCAGGATCACAGGACCTTTTGATGTCTTAGAACAACAGAACAGAGGAAGCATAACAGCAGTAATAGATCCTAAAGAAAACTAGATATAGTTATCCTGAGCCAACAGGGTACAGCAAGGGAGTGAAGAAATATTTTTTTTGAGGCAAGCAGACATGAATGCCAGTCTTGAATTTGTCACGTATCAGCGCCGTTGACCAAATTGTCCCAGCTTCCTGTGAAGTGGGACTCATAACAGTTCCTACCTCCAAGTGTGGTTATGAGAGATAATGGTGCTTGTAACAGGCTTGCTTAGTACAGTTCCTACCACACGGTAAGTACTGAGGTAGCTCTTATTAACACAGTTATTCGCAGTGGTGTTAATGTCTCGATTAATTATCATAACAAAATATGTGCACGTTTGTGTGAATAGAAGTAACCACTAAGGTTACCTCTTGTATTGAGTGACGTTGCCCTGAACACCACACAGAGGTACCTTCCTGCAGATAGAAAATGTGAAGCTTCAGAAATTCAGGAGGAATGAAAGTTAGTTACAAATGGACATTTGGTTAGAAATATGGTAAGCTTGGGAATGCAAGCTGGTGCAGCCACTCTGGAAAACAGTATGGAGGTTCCTCAAAACACTAAAAATAGAACTACCCTACGACCCAGCAATGGCCCTACTAGGCATTTACCCAAGGGATACAGGTGTGCTGTCTCGAAGGGACACATGCACCCCCATGTTTATAGCAGCACTATCGACAACAGCCAAAGTATGGAAAGAGCCCAAATGTCCATCGACGGATGAACGGATAAAGAAGATGTGATACACACACACACACACACACACACACACACACACAATGGAGTATTAGTCGGCAATCAAAAAGAATGAAATCTTGCCATTTGCAACTACGTGGATGGGTGTGGGGGGGATGGGCTAAGTGGGTAAGGGGTACTAAGTAATCTACTCCTGAAATCATTGTTGCACTATATGCTAATTTGGATGCAAATTAAAAAAAAAAAACAAAAAATAAAACAAGTTAAAATTAAAAAAAGAAAGAAATGTGGTAAGCTTGAGGTAATTCGGAAAAATTATCAAGAGATTTGAATGTTAAAAGGATTGCTCTTAAAGAGTAATCCATAGAAAATATAAATCAGGGGCGCTGGGTGGCTCAGTCAATTAAGCATCCAACTTTTGATATCGGCTCAAGTCATGGTCTCATGGTCATGGGATCGAGTCCCTCATTGAGCTCCAAGCTCCCTCACTCTGTGCCCCCCCCCCCCCGCTTGCTCGCGCACACCCGTGCTCTCTTTCTCTCAAAATAAATAAATAAACTTAAAAAAGAGAAAAGAAAAAAAAAGAAAATATAAATCAGAAGTTACTTCTGATCAACTGTGCTTGCAGAACAATTTCAGATGCAAATGAAAATCAGTTTATTTGCACATATCAACACTGCTTTTCTATAGAAAAAATCTATAGCAATCTATAGATTGCATCATAATAGGGGAAAATGTCAGACGTTTTTAGGAAATGGTAGCCTTTCCTTCAAACCAAACAACAAACTCTTCTTTTATGATGAATTTCGAGTCATATTTAAGGTTGGTGAGGAACGTAGAGTGTGGACTTTGACACAAACATCCTAACAGGTCTGATAGCCTTAATGTCTTTCCCTCCTCCTACGAATTCGGCTCATTGTTGTCCAAACATTTCTTTTTGAAAAGGACCTAATTATGCTAGTTTTCTGCCTAAAACTTCCTCATTATAAGCAGATTAGATCTAAACTCCAAAGCTCTGTACCCTTACTTTCCATTCTCTCCTCTAAGTACCACCCCTGCTATACACCTGGTTGTGCTATTTAAATTCATTTTTTCATGTTTATGTTTGAGAGAGACAGAGTGCGAGCGGGGAAGGGGCAGGGAGAGAGGGAGACACAGAATCCGAAGCCGGCGCGGGGCTCCAAGCGGTCAGCACCGAGCCCGATGCGGGGCTCGAACTCACGAACTGGGAGATCAGGACCTGAGCCCAAGTTGGATGCTTAACCGACTGAGCCACCCAGGCGCCCCTGGTTCTTCTATTTAGCGTGCATCACAATCAGGCCAGAAGCTCATTAAAGACTACAGGTGCTCGGGCCATATCTTGAAGTCTGGCAGTGGCCTCTAGGAATTGGAGTTTTGAACAGGCCGTGCACTTGATAATCAGATCTCAGTTTGACAAGCAAAGTCCCCCAGTTGGTGAGGTTTCCTCACAAAGTCCACCTTGGTTGGCACCTCCCTGCCTTTGCGTCCTTCTGTTTCAATTCTTTTCTTCCTTTTTTTTCTGCCTGATTGACCTACCAACCCTTCATGACCTGCCTCATCGTTACCCCCTCTTTGAAACTTTGGCCTAAACAGACTTAGTGTTCCTTCCACATTTTGTATGCATGGTGAATGCTCATATTTGTATTAATCTCCCTCAATCAATTCAGACTTTCTTCTAAGGGCTACAATCTTATCGGCCATATTTGTATCACACTCTAGGGCTTGGCATAGAGTCTAACATGTAACAATAGATGTCTGAGAAATGCTTTTTTTGTTTCTTTTGTTTTTTTTGAGAGAGATAGAAACAGACAGATGGAGAGAGGGAATGCACGTGAGGGAAGGGCAGAGCGAGAGGGTGGAACAGGACCGCAAGAAGGCTCCATGGCTCAGCGTGGAGCCCACACAGGCTCGATCTCACAACTGTGAGATCACGACCTGAGTCGAAATCAAGAGTCTGATGCTTAACCGACTGAGACACCCAGGTGCCCCAAGACATGGTGTTTTTAAATAAATGAATAAGTGAGTTGATGGAGGAACTTGGGTTTATATTCATGATCAGATGAAATATATATTGTAGGTTAGAAATGGTTTGGTTGGATTTTGCCCTGGGGCGTAAATAGTGATTTTCCTTAGTAAGAACAATTCGGAATTTTGCTAAACAGTTCATAGTATTAGGTTTCATTTCTTTTACTGGTAGTTAAATAGTAAAAATCCAGTCCGAATATTGTAGTTGGTATGAAATTTTCTAAAATTTGAATAGCCCAAATAAAGCTCTGTGCCCTATAGCTGATGATCGCATTTCAATTACATGACTTTAAATAGACTTTGAAATGTTAATGTATCAAATCCCAGTGAGGACAAATGTTTCTCATAACAGGTGGTATTGTTTTGAACCTAGGAACAACCACAACAATAACAAGAAGGAAAGAAACCTTTACATCCGTACCAGTTTCAGAAAATCCATATTCGGGTTACATTTTTGAATCGAGAGCTGTCGGAAATCTTGGTGTAAATAACACGAGGACCAGATGGAAAATCCAATCCGGTGGTAAGGGCTATGATGCAAGATAAAGCAAGACATGGGGGATATTTTCGTTACAAGGGGATGGGAAAAGCATCTTTACTAAGATGCCATTTGAGCAGAGATCTAATAAGTGAGAGAGTAAGTCACGTGGCTATCTGGGGAAAGAGAATTCCTCAGTCGGGGATAGTGTTTGTGAAGGCCTTGAGGGCCCAAGGGTGCTTGGGGAGTCGGAGGCACACCAAGGAGGCCAGTGTGATGGGAGTGGAGTAAACTGGAAGAAGGAGGTACGAACTGAGGTCTTAGAAGTAGTGGTGTTTGTGGGTCAGGGGAGGGATGTTGTTTATACCACACAAGGCCTTGTGAGCCTTGTTCAGAGAGGAGAAGACACTGGGGGCTTTAAAAAAAGTTTTGTTTTTAAGTGTCTATTTATTTTTGAGATACAGAGAGACAGAGCACAAGGGGGCGAGGGGCAGAGAGAGAGGGAGACACAGAATCCGAAGCAGGCTCCGGGCTCCGAGCTGTCAGCCAGAGCCCGACGCGGGGCTCGAATCCATGGACCGCGAGATCGTGACCTGAGCTGGAGTCGGACGCTTCGCCGACTGAGCTACCCAGGCGTCCTGACACTGGGGACTCTTGAACAGGCTGATGATATTCTGTGACATTTATATATTGTCTACGTAAGCTGTGTCTTTTATTCTGAAATCTTTAGTCATTGCTAAGCCACGCTTTCACTCACTACTTTGTTTAGAGGTCAAATAGTGGGATTAAAACAGTTTACTTATGGATAATAATGATTATGCTTAATTGACAATACTTATTATTATTAATTTAAGCATCACAACAACACCAAGAGCAGTAATAATAACAACTATGTGCATAAATTCTACCACTTACTTAGTGCCTGCTCTGCGTACTCCACATATACATTATTTCCTGCAATCCTTGCAATTACCCGTGAGGAGGTACTGCTATTATTCCCATTTCCCATTTGGAGAAATATGAACACGAATCACTTAATCTCCAGAAAATCTCCAGGTACCGTACTAAATGCTTTATATGCCTTGTCTCATTTAATCCTTGCAATAACCCAGACAAAGACACTGGGACTCACACATGTGAAGTAACTTATTCAAGGCCTACCATTTGAATAGGGACCACACGTAGGTGCATCTGACTCTAGGGCTTGCATTAAAATAATTTTTTTAAATGTTCATTTATTTTGAGAGAGAGAGAGAGAGCAGGGGACGGGCAGAGAGATGGGGAGAGAATCCCAAGCAGGCTCCACACTGTCAGTGCAGAGCCAGATGCGGGGCTCCAACCAATGAACTGTGAGATCATGACCTGAGGCGAAGTCGAGAGTTGGACGCTCAACCAACTGAGCCACCCAGGCGCCCCGGCTTGGATTTTTAGCAACTGTGCTCTATGATTAAATATGGGCGAAACCAGACTGATGCATTCAAGATCTCGAAAAGCATATTTGGTGTGGCATGTTTCGAAACCTTCTTTATTTTATTTTTCATCTGTGAGCACCGAGCCATCAGCGGTTGGATGCTTCAGACCACTGGTGTGGTAGTATAACCTGAGTCCCTATAAACCCACACCACAACTGTATTGTTCCTTTTAGGCCAGTCTCTGTGACAGCCAGTCACATTATTACCTTGATCTGTCCACATGATCCCTATGTTGTTTATCTAATCATCTGAACTGTCTGGTCCTTGAGACCAATGATGGCCATGGCATGCCTGTTACTTTGAATATGTAACGTGGAAAAATGTATTTTTCATTTCAGTCTGTCCAACGCCAAGTTACAAAAACAGTAACAAGGACAAAATGCAAAGACGAGTTGCTGAAAGAGAAGTGAGAGAGAGGGGAGAGGAAGGGCAGTGAGAGAGAGAGAGAGAGAGAGAGAGAACTCTGTTTGACAAATAAGCAATATATTACCAGTACGAGTCTTTCAATAGTCACCAGTCTACAGTGGATTCTGAAAGATTCTGTTTTCACTCCCTGTCCTAGTAGAAAACATTCCAGTGGATGAGTGAACCTCACTTTTCATGTGTCCTCATTCATTTCCTGATCCTAAGAACTCCCCCTAAGGCTTGCTCATAGTCACAAAGTCAAAAAAATAAAGAAATTGTTATAAAAAGTTTACTCTTTAGGGGCACCTGAGTGACTCAGTCGGTTGGGCGTCAGACTGGTGATTTCAGCTCAAGTCATGATCTCAGGGTTCGTGAGATCAAGCCCCTCTAACCCCGCCGTGTCGGGCTCTGTGCTGACATCACGGAACCTGCTTGGGATTCTCTCTCCCCTCCCCTCTCTGCTCCTCCCCAGCTCACGCACACGCATACTCTGTACCTAAAAATAAATAAAATAATCTTTAAAAAAGTTTATTCTTTGAAATAAATTAGACTGGAAGTTCCTGGAAAGGAAACTGGCAGGCAACTTTTATTTATCTCTGTATTTCCAGCACGTGGCCCGAGGCATGGTTCATGGTAGGCCTTGAGAAAATGTTGATTGAGAAAATGAGTGCCTCAACGAAGCTCAGGCCATAAGCATGGTTTGGATAATGTCAACAGTATCCTACATAGTACCCAGAGGGCTAGCGTTAAAAAATGTTGAATCCAACTTTGCTAGTAGTGACCGTATTTGACCCAAATGGCTGGTGAAGGGGATAATCCTTCCATTCTTTCATTTTCCACGTCCTTCTTTCCCAGAGACAGGAGGACCATTCTCCTCTCTAGCTTCCATGCTTGAACCTCCAAACAAGCACAAAACTGCCATAATTAACCTACTGGCCCAAATCAATTAATTTTTCTCCAAGATTTATTTTATTTTTTAATTTTTTTTAACAACCGAAACACTGAAGTTTGCCGTCTTGCACGGTGGGAAGGCATTGTAGGTGACGTTAGCTAGCTGGACACTTAATAGAACTCACATTTCTTTTACTCTATTATTCATCCTCAATCTTACATAGGTATGTCTGGAGCTTCGCAAGAGTTTTTGGCAAAATTTCCAGGGGAAAAACAGAAATTTGCAATCTGCTGGAAAGAATAAGTTTCTTTTGAAAGTATAGGACGAGTTACGTGTTCGTAATTATTTTATTTTATGTAGGTGTACAGGTCTCGATTTCTTTAAAACGCTTTCCCGGGACTCCGAAAAGGTTTTTACAGTTAATTTAATTATATAAACAAAGATCTAAACTGTTGCCCTTCGAGTTCTTTTCACCTTATTGAGTCCCTCTTAGCTACAGGCATTTACTTTTGAGTTAAGACTCAGGAAAGAAAAATCTTCTCTTTACAACATTTTACCTGCGAGATTTGCTCTGACTATATTATATTTATCAATTATCCTCATTTCCTGAGTTATCCTGCGAGTTTTTTAAAAGTTTATTCATTTTTGAAAGAGAGAGCACGCACACTCACGCACACCCATGCACAAGCAGGGGAGGGGCCGAGAGAGAGAGAGAGCGAGAATTCCAACTAGGCTCCGTGCCTCATAGCATAGAACCCCACACGGGGCTTGATCTCACAAACTGTGAGATCATGACCTGACTCGAAATCAAGAGTCGGACCCTTAACCGACTGGGCCACCCAGGTGCCCCTCTCCTTCTAAATTTTAAGTATTTTTCTGATTGACTCTAACCCGGGAATTCCCAGGATGCTTAGAAGTCCCTCCCAAACTGGGGAAATGAATTCATCTTGTCCCCCATATTTACCAGAATGACGTAGTGAAAATAATGGCCGGGGTTTGAGCCTTAGTTCCATAGTTTACTAGACGGTTTGATCTTGGGCAAGTTCTGTAACCTCTCTGTGCTTCAGTCTCCTAATGTCTCCTTACTTCTAAACTGAGGATGACAACTGTCTCTCGGGAGGGAGCGTTGAGAGGTTGATATGAAATGTTTGTTGAGTGCCCAGCATGGTGCCCGATATCCCCTCCCTACTGTATTCACGGTCTTTGATGTTAGCACCTCCCTAACAAACCCTGGGGACTTCATGTCTGGGGAAATAAAAAGTGGCTTCTCTTCACAAAGAGGTTGGGGACCTTTAGATAGAATCAACCCTAGAGGCTATTTACATGACATTTATTTTTTGCATTAATGCCAAAGAAACCTGACTGGGAGTTCAGGACAAATAACCCAGCAAGAATGTATACAGTTAGGGGGAAGTAGACTTACACTAACAGTACTCAGTGTTCACTGAAGGAGTGTTTGGTTTACTGCAATCTGTGGGGCCACCGATTCATGCCATCGAAAATAACTAACGCACAATGAAAACAGCATGCAATGTTGTTCTTAAAGTTCATTCATTTACGTTTTGATTTGCTATCTTTTTCTCTAGACAATGTCTTTTGGAATTTCTAGGCTGCAGTTCATCTTTTAAGCTGCAAATAAAAGGAGAAGAGAGGCTGGGAGAAGGGGGAAAGAAGAGTGACTGCCGATGGGTATTAGGTTTCTTTTAGAGGTAATGAAAATGTTCTGGACTTACATAGTGGTGATAGTTGCACAACTTTGGGAATGTACTGAGGACCATTGAATGGTACATTTTATTCGTGAGAGAGAGTCAGAGACAGAGTGCAAGCGGGGGAGGGGCAGACAGAGAGACAGAGAGAGACAGGGAGAGACAGAATCTGAAGCAGGCTTCAGGCTCTGAGCCGTTAGCACAGAGCCCACCGCGGGGCTCGAACTCACGAACCGTGAGATCATGACCCGAGCCGAAGCCAGACGCTTAACCGACTGAGCCACCCAGGCGCCCCTGAATGCTACATTTCAAACGGAGAGGTTTTATGGTATGTGAATTACGTCTTAATTAAAAAAAAAAAAAGATGAATAATTTTAATTATGTGACCGATATAAAATATTTTCTTTGGGGACACATTGTAAGTTATTTACAGTAAAACTTCTCCTTTTGGTTGCAGATCTTACAAATCTGTATTGAACACCACGAATCCAAATATTCGTAGGGTAAATACTTAAAATCTCAAGCAGTCTCAGAATTCCCGGGGACAAGCGTCCTGTTTTTTATTTCCTTGGAGTAAAGACCCCATAATCCCCCAAGAATCCCACCCCCAAACTTCCTGTCATTTTGCTCTATCTTTTCATCTTAAATTGTTTTATACCTCCAAAGCAAAATATATTCAAAGCTGTACAACGTGTTATTTTTCTGTCTTTTTTTCGGGACCTCAGGAAGAGGTTGAACAGATGAATCCCTCAAACAAAGCCAAATAACCATTTGTTTTTATTATTTTCTCTGAACTTATGGCTAGTTTTGGAGAGATGTTTATTTGCCCCCTTTCCTCTCTCTTTGTTATAGACACACATAATGAGGCATTGCTTTTCCCCAGCCCCATTCTCCAACTTTGAGATTTTGAGAGTCTTGTTTGAATTAACCGAACAAAAACTTCCAGGCTGCCTGGAGCACGGATTTGACTATAGCTTCATCAGTAAAATACAGTATCAATAGAATTTGGTGGCAACTAAAAATTAGGATTCAGGGAGGCAAAACCAGTGGAGAGAACAGTTGGGGGGGGGAATTCATCAATCTGGCTTCTAGAATGATTATCTCTGCTATGGAATTTCTCAGAGCTGAAGTAAAATATGCTCCAGTTAGTAATTTTTCCTGGTCCGATTGCATAGTCACCAAGCCAGATTTCCTCTCTTTATTGATATTGGGAAGGAGATACCGTGGATGCTGTAAACAAGGAACAGAGACTTTATGGTCATTGAAAAGTAGCATATCCCTATTGTAAAATAATACAGTACCAATCACAATGGTATATTAGATTTGTGAGAATTTTGTTGGCGTGAGTCCATTGCTGAAAGCCTGGGCTATGTGAGAAAGTTCAGGTTTGGGATCTCAAGCCTAAGGACCAAACCCTAAACTTAATAATTCATTGACCCACTGCCTCATGAGAGATTCAATCTGACAACATTTCTCCCCAAACGTCCTCGTCACCTAACAGTGGTGTTCAAAT
Organism: Panthera uncia; assembly: GCF_023721935.1. NCBI lineage: Eukaryota > Metazoa > Chordata > Mammalia > Carnivora > Felidae > Panthera > Panthera uncia. Next base: position 90,945,182 of record NC_064817.1, read on the forward strand.
ATTGCTAAGACAACTGGTTGGTTTGGTGTATTTAATTAATTGCCTATTTTGGATAATTTAGTCAAGCTAATTGTAAGAGAGGAGAAAATTCCTCAACCCTCTTAGGTTCAGGGTCTGGCGGTGTGAAATTAACTGACAAAAGACATTTTAAATAGAGCCAGAGTTTATTAACATGTATATTATGCATACACATGGGAAAACTCAGTGATGCGTAACTCAAAGCGGTGGTCAAAACTTGGGCTTATATAACATCTTAACAAAAGAACAGTAAAATTATAAAGAAGTGACAAAACAAAAGAGGTTCAGGCTTTTAGAGGGGCAAACTGTAAGAAGGTAAATATATGGAGAAAACTAATAGACAACAGGAGTTATTTAGTAAGGTTTGTTATGTAGATTCCTCTTGGTCCCCATCTCTGGGCTGATAAGAGTTTAGAGCTGTCTCCTGTTCATTAAGAGTCGGTTGGGCATCCGACTTCGGCTCAGGTCATGATCTCATACTCCGTGAGTTTGAGCCCTGTGTCGGGCTCCGTGCTGACAGCTTGGAGCCTGGAGCCTGCTTCGGATTCTGTGTCTCCCCCTCTCTCTGCCCCTCCCCAGATCATGCTCTGTCTCTCTCTGTCTCAAAAATAAATAAAAACATTAAAAAAAAAAAGAGCTCTGTCCTTCCTGGTAAAGGAAAGAGAGATACATTTAACAACTTACATCCTGCTTTCAGGCAAATGGGGGGGGGTGCAGAGAGTTTTCCTTATATCTATTTCTTCTCAATTGTCTCTAGCTCAAAATAATCCTATGCCAAAGTGGCATATAATACCCTACCTAATCAATTGAGTCGTAGGGGGGAGAAACCCATCAGATCAGTTAAATGAATGCAAACCAAAAATAAAGACAATTTTCAAATTTTTTTTTTCCACCAGTTGGGTCACAAAGCACTGAGATGCTATTTGGTAGAAGTCGGGTGCTTTCTGTGAGATCCTAGTCTGAACATGATGCTCAGGCCTGCAGATGCCTTTAGGGCAAAGGAACTTGGAACTCTTCCTTCTCCTTATATTCTTGGGACCAGATTCAGCTGGAAACAACAGGTCTCAGGAATGTACTGAGTCAGACATCTACTCATTTCACCACATGGATTCCACCTTGTTAACTGATTTCATGTCCCTCTCAGTTACTCTCTGTTTGATGCCTAAGCAGACAGTTAATTTGATGCAAATAATCGCTCATGTTGGCCATTTTACTGAATTTTTAGGCTGGTTTCTGCAAAATGATGAATCTGTTAGCTCTTTTTCCCTTGCTTTCATCTAGATGTTCTTGTTCTCATTATATTGGAAACTAAAGAGATGCACAAAGGAATCTGAAAAGATGTATCAATAATAAGTAATCTTAATTATCCTCTTTTCAGGGATACCCACGTTGGGAAAAATACAGTGGCAATTAAATTAAGGCTTCCCTATATGTAAGTGAATTGAAAAAGATTGGTGTTAAGTGTGTGTGTGTGTGTGTGTGTGTGTGTGTGTGTTTATTGAACTTGGGAGAAGTGAAAATGCCGTTGGTCTGGATAGGGACTCAGGTAGCCGGGGTGGGGGAAAATGAAAATGACCCGGAAAAATTTAGACTAAAAAAGATGGCCCATATACATTTAATTATTCCTTGATCTGTGCCTCTAATCCTCACCTTCATAACCAGGGCATGCATATCCAGACTTTTGCATTTCATAATTCCTGTTCTCCTTCAAAGCCTCATCTGTGTGTGTGAGTGGGGGTGAGAGGGACAAAGATGATTTTTTTTTTTCTGAACCCTGTATCCTTCTAGCAGAGGAGAAAATCCTCTGCAGAACATGGTTTTTTTTTTTTTTTTTTTTTTTTTTTGGTTTTTCAACGTGGTCATTTAAATTTACTGTTAAGTAATCTCATGATAAATAATAGGTGTTCACTAGAAAAAAATTAAAGTGATTTACCATTGTTTAATTCTGCTAGCCAAGCTGCACTTGCCCTGAAGAGTTGCATAATTTATTCAAATGACCCGAGGCTTTTAAAGTCAATCTTCCAACAGAAAAATTATCCCCTCTCCCCGGGAGAGTGAATTTTTTAGTGTACCGCTTCCTATGGCCGACATGTATTTGACTCCCAAGTGTATTTACACTGTTGGCTTGACTTGGAGTTCCTTGCTAAATTAATAATATGCTGTATTTCTTGCTTTAAGTGGTGTCAATATTATTGTTGTTCCTTAATTTTTTTTTTTTTAATATTTAGTCATTTTTGAGACAGAGAGAGAGAGAGAGACAGAGCGCGAGCTGGGGAGGTTCAGAGAGAGGAGGAGACAGAATCTGAAGCAGGCTCCAGGCTCCCAGCTGTCAGCACAGGGCCCGATGCAGGACTTGAACTCACGAACTGTGAGATCACGACCAGAGCCGAAGTTGGATGCCTAACCGACTGAGACACCCAGCCACCCTGATTGCTATTCCTTAAAAAAAACAAAAAACAAAAACAAAAAGCAAAAGAAAAGAAAACCCAAAAAACCTTTTTCCTTAATTTCCTGCAGTTACAGAGTTTTTCTTTGAGTTGTGAAAATTTTTGCTTCTAAAATTATGAAGAGGCAGAGTAAACGTTCTTTTAATCTTCTGGGAAATGTGTGCCGCTTTAAACCTTATTTACGTCAGAACTTACTGTAACGAAGGACAAAAGCTCTAGACAAGGTCCCCTGCTCCTCGGGGGTGTTCAAGGCTAAGGTCTCCCAGAGGCGAGCCTGCAGTCTGTTCTCAAAAGTTTATAGCTTACCTCCCGGCTGTTCCTTTGCACCCGGTAGGAGAGGGGGGCTAGAAATAGAGCAGGGTGGGAATCTGACCCATCGTGACCACTCAGGAGGCTCTGGTTTGGAAAATTCCCCTGTATGCAGCAAAAGCAAACATTTGAAATGGCCGGAGAAGCTAGGCTGAGACGAAGAGTAAAACTGGTTCCTATTTCACCTCTCCGGCTGATAACCATTTGTGCCTGCTCATTCGTTTCCCAGACATCGGTTCTCCATCATGTGCACGGAGCCTCCACCTGACTCTGCCCAGAGCATAGGAAACAAATATTGTGACATAGAATACAGTGGTGTGTATGTGTATTAGGCGCATTTTTCTCGGTGTTCAAACTCAGTCTACCCAAAAGAATCACCAAACCGTGGTGTGCACACCTTTGAATCCTGCTATGTTTTTCAGGCAACGGTGCCCTCTTGTTTCTGGTCCCGTCTGCTACAGGATTGACTGCAATACGGGGAATAAAATTGAGAAAAATATCTTCTCCCACGTAACAATCCTCCAAACCCCTTGCCCCTTCTTTACTGTTCCTGTAACAGCTTTTGAATGGTCAGCAGCGACTTTTTGTAAATGTCACGTTTCTTTCCGCCAGGACAAAGAAGGAGCTTCAAGGGCCAGCTCGCGCTCCCTCCCGGGACGTGGAGGTTAAGAGCACGGACTCTGCCATTAGATCGCCTCGGTTAAAATTCAGATGGCCTCATTTAGTAACTATGTGACCTCAGAAAAGTTACTTTAACTCTGTGAGCCCCAGCTTCCCGATTTGTCAACTGGAGGTGACGGTAATATTTATAATTGCATCCACCATATGCAAAATGTAGTTTTAAGCACTTTAAAAATACTAGCTCATTTAATTTTCGTTAACTCTGTGATGTAGGTGATTAACAACATCCCCATTTCTCAGCTGAGAAAACTGAGACAGGAAGAAGGAAAGTAACTTGGCCAAGGTCAAAACCAAAGTAAGTGGCCCAGCTGAGCTTGTGGAGTTGGTCGTTGTGTCTTAGAGGCCATGTACATACCAGAACATTCTATCGCTTCTCTATTAAGTTATTGGGCATTCAGCCATGTTTGGCACTTAGAGTTTATTGTCGGTGTTGTCACTATCGTCATCTGTTCTTATCTTTTTTTCTTTTGTCACTCTTGCTGCTGTGGGACTGATTGTAAGGCTGGTCAACCCCCCACTCCCAACAAAAAGAAAAAACATGCTATCCCTCCTATCAGCACCTCTCCAGCAAACAGCCAACAAAAATTGCTTAAAGCAAGGGAGAAATGTTCTCAAGTTTAGGCTCGAGTAAAGGTGTTACCGTTCTTTACTGAACAGAGGTAAAAATCTTTTACAGCCTTCACTGCTTTCCCTCTTCTCCACTCCTCAACTCATCCTAGAATGCCAGTATCAGGGAGAAAGAAAGAGAAAATTCTGCAAATCATTATATTCTTCTTTTCAAGTGAGCCCCTGATTTCAAAATTCTCTAACACATTTGTGGAAACTTCATTTTTTTTATTTGAGATTTATTTGAATGAGCTGTTATGATTGGAGACAGTGAGAATTTCAGATTAATGTTTTGCAGCCAAAAAAAAAAAAAAAAAAAAACCCTCTCTGGAAAGCTGGCAAGTGTTCATAAGTCAGCCCTAGAATTATGTAGGTTGAAGGCTCCCAGTGGACAGACCGAACATATAAGAAGGAAACCAGAGATCTGGTGCTATTACGTCCCCGAGTCTAAGGGAACGAAAAAGCACAGAATTCAAAGCATTCTTCAGCCTGAATTTTTAAGGTAGGTCTGCACAATTTCTATATACTGTACTTGGAAAGTAGAACATACATTAAATGAAAATATTTTTTTGTGGATGAACTTTCCCTTTTTCCTGTATTTTAACACTGTATTTTGCAAAACTCTTAAGTTATTAAACTACTGTTTCTCTTACAGGGGTGCACTTAGGAACTAGGCAAGCTGATTTATGATAACTAAATTTTAAACTCCAACAACCAGTAAGTCTTCAAGTGGGTTTATTTTAGATTCTTTCACGTTACTTTGTTAGGTCCAGATGATGAGAGAATGAGCTTTAGACAAAAATGAGAACTTTGCTGTTTACTAGGAGATTCTTTGGTGATTACGTTTTTCTTTGAGTAGTTTATATGTATTTTGGAACTATCAAAAGTAATAGTCTTTCCTTTACTGTGTTTATCTTCAGCTAATTTTCTTTTGTTTTAAAGCAACGGTGCTCCTAAAAAAAAAATAAACCAACCCGGTACCACGGAGCGTTGATTATAACATTTGAGAGCCATGTAGCATTGTCATTATTTTGTTGTGTTAAAACTGAAATGGTAGCAAAGGAAAAATGATACAATTATCTCATGATTCATCATTGATGTTCAATTCCTATTTCATTGAGCAATCGAAACTGTTTCTACTTGACCCTAAATCAGGTTTGGCTATTTTTTTTTCTTGTTCTTTTCCTGATTGAAAAAGAAAATGGATTTCCTTTTAAACAGATGAAATATCTATATGAAAAATGAATAGTCTCTATTAAAATGTGAATGGGGGCTGTTCGAAATAGGTGCACATTCCATAATTTCCTCTTAATGATACTATTATTGTGAAAACAATGGAAAAGTGGAAGCAAAGGAATTATTTTTCATTAGGAAAAACCAACCACAACCCCCCATCTCAATATGTTCCTTTTGCATATTCTCGTTTTCAGTCTTTTGTACACTTACTTATTTTTTCCATAGCTTATGTTACTTACATTTTCCATAGCTGTAATGATTTGTACATAATTAGTTACTTGAACAAGGCATTTCTCTATGCAATAGCAGGCAGCAGTGTGGTTTCTAGAAAGTATACAGACTGAGATATGTGCTCAAGTGTTTTGAAATATTAACTTTTCTTATTTCTTGAGGCCTTCTTTATTCGCTTCCCATATTTCTTTCCCGGCTAACCTTTTGAACTATGGATTTCCCTTAAGCTTCTTAAAAATATGATAGAAAGGATGGGCAAAATAGAGTTTTGTTCAGAATGTTCGGCCCCTGATGCTGAAATGTCTTAACTGCTTGGTACTGTTGAGGAAATCCTCTTTTCTTCTTCAAGAAGCAAAATCCATTCTTATTTCCCAAGGTGTGGTTGTGGTTCCCAATGCTTTCTGTAATCACCCACCTTCTTTTTTGCTTTCAAGAAACTTTCAAAATGCTAAAGACTTAAGGACATCCTAAACTCTGTATGTGTTCTGAGAGTTCCATTTTTTTTTTTTTTTATCTTCACAGGAGGCATAAGAATTAGGAGCTGCTGACCTTTCAGTATGAAGGGCAACTTCACCCTCGCCGCCATCAGCAAAAACATTACCAACAGTCTTCACTTCGGACTCGTGGACATCGTTGGCAACCAGTCTACCTTCAACTGCTCGCATAAACCGTCAGATAAGCATTTAGACGCAATCCCTGTTCTCTACTATATCATTTTTGCGATTGGATTTCTTGTCAATACTATTGTGGTTACACTGTTTTGTTGTCAAAAGGGCCCTAAAAAGGTGTCCAGCATTTACATCTTCAACCTGGCTGTGGCTGACTTATTGCTCTTGGCTACTCTGCCTCTCTGGGCAACCTATTATTCTTACAGATATGACTGGCTCTTCGGCCCCGTCATGTGCAAAGTTTTTGGCTCCTTCCTGACCCTGAACATGTTTGCGAGCATTTTTTTCATCACCTGCATGAGTGTCGATAGGTACCAATCTGTTATCTATCCCTTTCTGTCTCAAAGAAGGAACCCCTGGCAAGCGTCTTACATAGTTCCCCTGGTCTGGTGTATGGCCTGTGTGTCCTCGCTGCCAACATTTTATTTCCGAGACGTCCGAACCATTGAGTATTTAGGAGTGAATGCTTGCATTATGGCTTTCCCGCCCGAGAAATATGCCCAATGGTCAGCTGGCATTGCCTTAATGAAAAATATCCTCGGTTTTATTATCCCTTTGATATTCATAGCAACGTGCTATTTCGGAATCCGAAAACACTTACTGAAGGCCAACAGCTATGGGAAGAACAGAATAACGCGTGACCAAGTCCTAAAGATGGCGGCTGCTGTCGTTCTGGCATTCATCATCTGTTGGCTTCCCTTCCATGTTCTGACCTTCCTGGACGCTCTGGCCTGGATGGGTGTCATTAATAGCTGTGAAGTTATAGCAGTCATTGACCTGGTACTTCCTTTTGCCATCCTCCTGGGATTCACCAACAGCTGCATTAATCCCTTTTTGTATTGTTTTGTTGGTAACCGGTTCCAGCAGAAGCTCCGCCGGGTGTTTAGGGTTCCAATTACTTGCCTCCAAGGCAAGCGAGAGAGTGTGTCGTGCCGAAAAAGCAGTTCCCTTAGAGAAATGGAGACCTTTGTGTCCTAAGCGTGCGAGTGGAACGCAGGGTAACAGCACGGCCACTTGGTTTGAGGTTCCCTGGAATTATCTTTTGGATGGCTTGAGTGACATGATAAGTTTTGCCCTTGATGGAATCTGGTCTCACTGTTCCAGAACAGGAAACCAAACGTAGCTGGAAGTTTGATCCAGCGACTTTCAGGAATTGCCCCTTTCCTGCAGTCTATCGGCACAAGGCTGTCATTGGGAAGACAGATCCGTAACCTAGCAGTAACTGAGGATTTATCTCAAGTTATCATTAATAACAAATCGTGAATGGTGATTTGGGGTTTCAGATTTCTCCTTGACGAATGATGAAGTTTTTTTGTTTTTTTGTTTTTTTATTGGTTTTTTTATGTCCACTTTTCATCAGGCTTCCCTCTTGAACCAAGGGCAGTTTTTTAACTCCTTGCATTATTTACAAGCTTGAAACAGGAGCATTTCTAAGTGAAGTATACTGCAGTAGATTGGTACTGAATTATTCAGGCTCTAGGCAAATGCCTTCAACTTTAAAAAATATTATAAGTAATCACCTTTTACATTTTACTTGAGCGTAGGTTTATATTTAAGATATAGCTACATATTGAGTAGGGCTAGGAATATAGATTAGATCACCTGTACTCCTACATTTATCTTATTTTTACAGTTATAGGAAACAAAATGTATAATAACGTAGAAATGATCTAGATTTGAGATTAACAAATATTTGAGTGTGCACTAACCTCTGAATAAACACTTTTTAAAAAACTTTCTATCCATTTTAACTATTGTTTGAAGATTTCTATGTCCTCCGATAATTTTTTGAAAACAATAACTAAACACCGTGTAGTGTTGTAAAATGTAAAGGTCACTTTTTACATCCTTGACCTTTTGGTGCTTTGATATATAGGAAGTTGACTTGACTTTTATTATTGATGCTTTCGTTCTGGGTTGCTTCCCAAAATATCTGCGTGGCTTCTTTAACTCTTTAATTTGTAATAAACCTTTAACTGGCTAGGAAAAATTTATGCCAGGATGGAGTTTTGATACCCAAGGAGACAAAGAGGTCCAGCAAATGACAACTTTGGTGTCACACGAAAACCCCTACCTGTCAGGGCAGTGTAATGTGTCTTTGAAAGTAGAGACCATGGGCAGTCTTAACTTGTACCGGTGGATTCTGTTTCTTCCAGATTTTATAGGATTCTGTGGCACTCTCTTAAATCAATCGCTGGTCCATAGATCTCTTTTTCCACACTATTAGCACTCCTGTCAGGAGTACCTAGAGTTTACGTAGAGTATGAGTCCTAATTTTAGAAGTTAGACATTTCATTCTGCACCAGCCCCATATTATACCAGGTTACCTAGGACCTTCCTAGACCCATGCTGACCTCTGAGGTAGAAATAAAAGTCGCAAGGACTTAGTGTTTCTGCCTCGTTCCAGGGCTATAGATTAAAGAATTCTCTCACCCCACTTTCTGGGAAATTCCTAATTTCATGTACTCTATTATTATCAATGAAACAAATAGCTAAATGTGTAACCAACTCTGACTTCATATCCTAAATAATTTTGTAAAACATTGCATATAAATAAAATCTTGAATTGGGAGATCATGTGTACCTACTTTTTTTTTAATTTTTAATTTTTTAATGTATTTACTTTTTAAAGTTTATTTCTTTTGGGGGGGGTGAAGGGCAGAGAGAGGGAGGGAGGGAGAGAAAAATCCCAAGCAGGCTCCCATGCTGTCAGCGTGGAGCCCAACATGGGGCTCGAACTCACGAACTGTGAGATGGTGACCTGAGCCAAAATCAAGAGTCAGACGCTTAACCAACTGAGCCACCCAGGTGTCCCACTTTTTTTAATTTTGACTACTTCCAAGTATGGAATCTTAACCTTCTGTTGTACCTGTATCCTCCTTGCAATCCCTACTGATACTTTATAGTTTCAGTCCTCACCAGTCCTTCTTCATGCACTCTTCTAAGTCTCTCTCTCTCTCTCTCGACTCTTCAACCGTAATTTCTTATTAATTAGGAAAAGAAAGTCCAGATTGTCTGTAGTCAAGACCATAAGGGATCTGGTCCTTCCCAGCCTCTCTTGGCTTTTTCTCTCTCTGCCGTCTCTCTCACACTCTATGTTCAAGCGTCACAAAGGGACTTCCTGCTTTTTTAAGGCCTAATGTTGTTTCCTGCCTCTCTGCTTTTGTTCACACAACTCTGTGGTCCTGAACACCCCTCCAATCATTCCCACCCCCAGGGTCTCTCATTCAATTGATGAACACCCACTCAGCTTTGATCATTCAGCTCATGTCAATTCCTTTACCACAATAACATTTATTACACTAATGACAATGCACTCCCCCACCCCCGGGAGCTCCGTTAATGAAGAGAATTGTTTCTCTTGTTCTTGGGATTTTAATTCTGGCTTCCACTGCCATAGGAGGCCAGTATTGAGCTGTAAGTAGTTCTCTGAGGCTTGGACTACAGTGCTCTTTCCTGAGACTAAGAACAAATGTCAGCTGAAAAGGTGGTGCATGAACATGCGATCTCCGACTGCAGCAATGTACAAAGGTATAAATATCCTCTTTTCCCTTTGAAAATGTAAATTTCAGGTAAGCTTCTCAGCGAATGAAGCTATTCTTCTCATTTTGGCCGTATTTCCAGGCATTACCTAATCTCCTTCCTTTTTCTACGGCCCCTCCTTGATTCACATCACCCATGCAATGTCCAACAGCCACGTAATTATATCAACAATAGCTACTATTAGGTGAACATTATATGCGGTATACTATTACACGTATTTTATATGAATTATCCCATTTTATTTCCACAATGACTTACTTATTCTCATTTTACAAATGAGGACACTGAGGGGCGCCTGGGTGGCTGAGGTGGTTAAGCATCTGACTCTTGATTTCATCTCAGGTCATGATCTCATGGTCGTGGGATCAAGCTCCGAATTGGGTTCTGGGCTGAGCATGGAACCTGCTTGGGATTCTGTCTGTGCCTCTCCCTCGACCCCTCTCCTGCTCCCACATTTGTTTTCTCTCTCCCTCTCAAAAAAAATACGCACACACACACACACACAGGGGCATCTGGGTGGCTCAGTCGGTTGAGCATCCGTCTTTGGCTCGGGTCATGATCTCAAGGTTCGTGGGTTCGGGCCCCGCATCGGGCTCTGTGTCGACAGTGCAGTGCCTGCTTGGGATTCTCTCTCTCTGCCACACCCCCACCCCCCTCAAGGTGAATAAATAAACTTTAAACACATACACACAAACCTCCCCCAAACCCCAAATGAGGACACTGAGGCACAAATGAGTCCCTACTAATCTTTAAATTTGGCCCTGACAGATGATCTGAGCCATCCCGACAGCAGTATTTAGTAGTTTAAATATGCATCCTAAGCTACCGATCTGATATTCCAGAGATGGTCTTGCACCGTCCTTGAACCTTCCCTCCATACCTCATTGCTTGCACATCTCTGACCATAGCAATACAAGAACTCCGGTCAGGTGGTATATATGCACCTATGGAGAAAAGGAGAGCAGGCAGATGAATGAGGCTTTCTCCCATTTTTCTCCACTGCCCTTTTCTTGGGCTCCATGCTGTACAGAATTACCCTGAAGTAACCACTACCCTTGCTGTCCCCTCTACCCCATACACAAAACAAGACAGACACCGCAAACATTTGTCTTGAGCAACAAAACAACTTTAGCTCCGTGAAATGTGATTATATGGGGTTACCAGGGAAATTTCTAGAAGGAATATGCATTTTTATCATTGAAAGGGCAGTATTAATTACTTCTGCATTTTATATTGCCAAATTAGATCTCCCAAATCAAATGTCTTGGAAAAATCCCCTTTTTTTCTGATCGTTTGAGGTGTGTATCTAAATGAGAGACATTCTGAAGGAAAGCACATTCTATTTTGATTTGTCTTCTTCCCCCTCCCCCCTCCCCCCTCCCCCCACCCCCCCCCACCCCCCGTCCCGGGGACCTGAGAGCAGGAAACTGTTTGGTGGCCTCACACATCAACAAGGGAAAAATCCAAACTTGACAAGCTGAATTAACCACATGTGTTAACTGAAGTCAGAAAAAGCTGAGATAATGAAGGAAATGTGGTACTTAATTATTTGTTAATTCCTAGATAAACTATATCAGCAATAATGACTCACATAAAATAACAGAAATTCGTATGCTGTCACTAAAACTAATCACTTGCCCGGACAAAGACCAGGCATATACCTGAGTTGACTAGCCTTCTGGACATTCAGGTTCTCTTGCATAAACATACCTATAAAGAGTTAACATCCTCAGAAAGAACATTCTTCTGGGATGAGACAATTCTTTAAAAAAAGTTTTTTAAATTTTTTTATTATTTTAATTTTTGAGAGAGAGACAGAGTGCAAGCAGGGGAGGGGCAGAGAGAGAAGGAGACCCAGAATCCGAAGCAGGCTCCAGGCTCTGAGCTGTCAGCACAGAGCCCGACGCGGGGCTTGAACCCACGAGCTATGAGATCCTGACCTGAGCCGAAGTCGGATGTTTAACTGACGTAGCCACCCAGGTGCCCCAAGAAAATGCTTTTTAAAATTAGAAATAATTTTGTGTTTCTTACTAATATGTTTCTTCTAATTATGTGTTTCTTATTAGTAATTAATATTTTTCCATTGTTGAACATTTTAACTATATAGATAAAAATTAGCTATGGAGATAATCACTGTTAGTAGCATGGGGTAAGATTATAGATAGAGATATAGATATAGACATGTAAATATCTCTATATATACTATATATATGTATACAATTTTTTGATCTCTTTATCCTCATCCATATTTCTTTCTCTTTTCATCTATTATCTATTGGATATAGGCTTCACCACCCTGTGATGCTTTCTTTTATTTATTTATTTATTTATTTATTGTTGGAATATATATATAATTAATAATAATTATAAAACTACATTTTTTTCAAGGACTTGCATATAGAAAGTACATGTTCACTAATGGGTGGAATTTTATAAAATAAGTGGAAATTTGTTATATAAAATAAAATTGAATTTAGTTTTTTTTTAATATCAAATTTATTGTCAAATTGCTTTCCATACAACACCCAGTGCTCATCCCAAAAGGTGCCCTCCTCACTACCCATCCCCCACCCTCCCCTCCCTCCCACCCCCCAGGTGATACTTTCTTTTAATATTTAAAACACTCTGATCCCAAGTCCCCATTTGTTTTACTAGAAAGTATTCTTTCTCCTCTTGTTAGATCCTCTTTTCCTTATGATAAGTCCCAACTCCTCAGAGCTTTAAGCAATCCAAGAGATTACACCTGGTTACTATTGCTTCGTGGGGGAGAATACTGGAAACTCTGACGAGACCACTGGTCCAATTTCTGCAGTTGTTGCTACTGAATTGTTCTCATGTTCCACAAGATGTACCAAGATGGTGGGGTAGTCTGGTGCAGATTTCCGTCCACTTCAAGGAGTTTCTAAGTGATCTATGCGCAAGCCATCTGAGAGAGTGTAAGAGAAAGTAAAAGGAAGCCTGTTTTCCCAGTGGTACGCCCACCTACACCCAGTGCATGCCACAGTAGGCAAGGTAGATAAGGTCTCGAATACATTTTTATTAGTTTTGGCATCATGGAGGAGGGATCAGCAGAAATCTAGTAGAAGGGACATGGAACCAGTCCCAGGTTCCAGTCTTCTCCTTTCTTAGATGCAGCTCTTCTGGGCAACTGGATCACAGTTCAAATTCCTTCTCAGTGAAAACAAACCTTGGATTGCGAGTAACTTGTTCTGAGGGTGTCTTGCAAGATGAACAAACGTTTCTAATAAATTTTAACTTGATGAACGAGCGAGGTCTTACAATGTGAGTGGGACGGGACGCTGAACATCACATGATCACAACTGAGCTAATGGTTCTTGAAATTCTCTTTGATATACAAGTGCTTTGAATTACAGTCATGTTTCTGGAATGAATTAGGCTCACAAACCAAGGTTTTACTTGGAGAGGGAACGGGTAGTAAGGCTGACATTGCTTCTTGATTGATGACACTAGTAAGTGACATCTCAGTGCATAACTTTGAACTTAGAGAAAAGAGTCTCGTACTTAATTTCCTTTTTTTCAAAAGGCCTTTTGGCCAATTGCTTCTTCCCCCAAATCCCCAAGCTCAATGTGCCAATATGTATGAGATGCAGTTGATATAGATCCGTTTGCCTGAAAAGTTGGAACCACCAGGCCATTGCCAAATTCCCAAATTTCCAGTTCTAGCCTTCTCTTTGAATAATGGATCCCTGCTTACTCTGCATTCATTACCACTGAGGCGATCATTCTCATAACAAAAAAATCAGCAGCGTTTCTTGAGGTCTGAACAACTTGAAATATTTGTGGGTAATAATTTGAAATGGTCTCACTGGGTATGTTAACATCTCTTGTATGTACTGATTTGTGTCTCCCCAAATTCATACGTTGAAATGAAATGTGATTGTATTTGGAGATGGAGCTTTTATTTTTATTTTTTTATTTTTTTAACGTTTATTTATTTTTGAGACAGAGAGAGACAGAGCATGAACGGGGGAGGGTCAGAGAGAGGGAGACACAGAATCTGAAACAGGCTCCGGGCTCTGAGCTGTCAGCACAGGGGCCCGATGTGGGGCTCGAACTCATGGACCACGAGATCGTGACCTGAGCCAAAGTCGGCGCTCAACCGACTGAGCCACCCAGGTGCCCCGAGATGGAACTTTTAGAAAATAATTAAGGTTAAATGACGTCACAAGGATGGAGTCCTGATCCAATGGGACTGGTTGCCTTATAAGAAGAGGTAGATACCTCTTTCTTTCTCCACATGAAAAAGTTATGTGAATACACAGTGGAAAGACAGCTGTCTACAAGCCAGGAAGAGAGCTCTCATCAGAATTAGGGGTGCTTCAGTGGCTCAGTTGGTTACACGTCTGACTTCAGCTCAGGTCATGATCATGCGGTTTATGGGTTCAAAGCCCGCATCAGGCTCCTCGCCGGTGGTGTGGAGCTTTCTTGGGATTCTCACTCTCTGCCTCTCTCTCTGCCCTGTCCCCACTTGCGCACACACTCTCTCTCAAAATAAACTTAAAAACAAAAAAAGAACTCAACCATACCGGTACCCTAATCTTGGCCTTACAGCTTCCAGAACAAAGAGAAAATAAATGTCTGTCGTTAAAGCCACCAAGTGTATAATATTTCATTATGGCAGGCCCAGCAGACTAATAGAGATTTTGGTACTGAGAGTGGTTCTAGAGGAGCGGCATGTTAAGGATGAGTTTTCTGGATTGGTCCTGGGGTTTCTGGAATTGGCTCTCCAATCGGATTAGTTTTAAATGACTATTGATAGCAGTAAAGAGAGTGACTGGTTGCTCCTAACGTTGCTGGACCAAGTGGGGAAAGAAACGGATGAGCTCAGGGATTTGAATTTCCAGTTCAAGTGCTGCAGTCAATCACTTGCCAGCTTTTGTGCATTCCTTGAAGGGAATTATTATTACCTCCTGCAGCCTCAGGGTTGAGATCGTGGAAAATCGGATGCAGAATCTCTTTCTGCAACTGGCCGAATTACAATGCAAGTTGAACTCCCAGCCTCACCTGGTGTCTGTGGTTAAAGCGAGGGCATTAAGAAAGAACAAGAGCCTAGGGGCGCCTGGGTGGCACAAAGTTTGACCCGTGAGGAGGTACACTGCACTCCAAAAGTACTGCTTGAGTTTTCTCACTTACACAGACAGAAACCTGGGGAAAATGTGTGCGAATAGGTATGAAAGTTGTGGGATAGCGGTGGAAGAAGCATGAAGTTGGATCAGGCCAAATGTATTGATATTTGCTCACTAATCAGATTCTGGATTTGATGTTGCAGCTCGGGGAGTTAGTTAGAAGAGGCTCTAACGGTTTGGTTGGTTGGTTGGTTGAAACATGGGCCAAAAGGTAGACGAAAGTGAGTGCATTAGAAATGCTGGAGTTGCCTTGGTTTAATGTAGAGGAAAGGATTCCAAGGCTTAGGGAAATTGGAATTTTAAAATAGATTTGTTATTTTATTTTATTAAAAACAACTTTTAATGGACATTTACTCATTTTAGAGAGAGCTTGGGCAGGGGGAGGGCAGAGAGAGAGGGAGACGCAGAATCCGAAGCAGGCTCCAGGCTCCGAGCTATCAGCACAGAGCCCGACGCGGGGCTCGAACTCATGAGCGTGAAATCATGACCTGAGCTGAAGTAGGACACTTAACCAACTGAGCCACGCAGGCACCCCTGTCATTTTATTTTTAAAGTTCATTTATTTTGAGAGAGAGAGAGAGAGAGAGAGAGAGAAAGAGACAGAGTGAGTGAGAGCAGGGGAGGGTCAGAGACAGAGAGAGACAGAGAGAGAGAGAGAGAGAGAGAGAATCCCAAGCAGGCTCCACGCGGTCAGTGCAGAGCCCGACATGAGGCTCAAACTCACGAACTGCGAGATCATGACCTGAGCTGAAATCAAGAGTTGGACGCTTAACTCACTGAGCCACCCAGGCACCCCAAAGTGGATTTGCCATTCTAGACTTACTCGCCCACCCTGGGAGGGTCCAGAAGGCACACCTTTCCCAATTAAGGGCAGCCTTGGAAGTCTTGAAGAACTCTGTTCATTCTTCTCATCGGGCCCGAATTTACAGTGGGAATTGCATTTTTAAACTGGGAAACCTAAGCGCAAAGGTCATATGCAGGTTCTGGGGTTGCAGGGGGCAAGCGGCAGTACTGAACCACCCAAGACAAGGTGGGTATAGTTGCCATACATGGATGGGCAGAGTCAAAGCAGCAAAATGGTCTGACTGGCACAGACCTATGGCATTGGCTAGTTGATCACCATGTTACTGGAAGCGTAATAGGTAAGCAGCTTACGAAATTCTTAACGCTCATAAGCGGGAAAGTTCAAATTCAAGTGAACAAATGTCTAACCTGAATCATAAAAACAAAGGGTCATGGCCCCCTATTAATTCCTAGTTTTGAGTCAGTTTACAGACTCAGAATGAAGGCGAGGCCATGTCCCTTGAGGGAGGATCTCAGCCTCGTACTAAAAATTTATACGGTTAATCTCTCTCCCAGCCTTCCCTAACAGTACCCGTGGTCTTTTACCAGGGTGACTGGGCACTGGGGAAAATGAAATAATCGAACTACTAGACTTTGGCTCTAAACTGAAATTAGTTTCACAGGACCCCAAAAGTGACTGGGGTCCATCAGAGAGTGTAGGGCCTTGTGGAAGTCAGGTGATCAATGGAGTTTTAGCTCCGGTCTATCTTACAGTGGGCCCAGTGGGTCACCAGATCCGTCCTGTGGTTAGACCTCCAGCCCCAGAATGCATAGTTTGAATAGATAAGCTCAGCAGCTGACCGATCCCTCACATTGGTTCCTTGACCTATGGGGTGAGGGCTATTGTGGTGGCAGAGGCCAAGTGGAAGGCACTAGAACCACCGCTGCTTAGGAAAATAGTAAACTAAAAACGATACTGCATTCTTGGAGGGATTGCACAATCAAGGGCTTGAAAGAAGCAGGGACGGTGACCCCAGCATGTCCCCATTCAACTCACATGCTTGCTCTGCACAGAAGACGTATGGATTTCAACATGTTTGGTCTGCACAGAAGACAGATGGATTTCATAGAATAACTGTAGATTATCCAAGCAATTGCCCAAGCCAGACGTGGTTTTATTCCTTGAGCAAATTCACACATCCCCTAGTATCTGGTATGCAACCATTAATCTGGAAAGGGCACCAGAAACAGTTTGCTTTCAGCAGGTAGGGCCGTCCTGCCTCAGGGGTAGATCAACTCTCCACCCTCTCGTAATTAATTCATGAGAATCCTAATTGCCTTCTCATTCCACAAGATATAACATCGATCCATCACACTGGCGACATTATGCTGATGGGACCTAGTCATTTAGAAGGAGCAACTTCTCGAGACTTACTTATAAAACTTGTGCACGTCAGAGCATGATACAGAAACCCAACCAAAGCTCAGGGGCCTTGTCCTCCGGTGACATTTCTAGGTAAGTTGTTGCATGTGACCCCTCCTACGATCAAAAAAGAGGCCCAATTTCTAGTAAGCCTCATTGGATTTTGGAGGCAACGTATTTCTTAGATGGGTATGCTGCTCTGGCCCACTTACTGAGTGACCCGGAGAGCTGCTAGTTTTGAGCAAGGCCTTAGAAGAAGAGAAGGCTCTGAAGTCACTCCAGGCTGCTATACAAGCCGCTCTGCTGCATCAGTCGTATGATCCGGAAGAATCTATAGGGCAGCACAGGCCATTAGGATCTGGGAGCAAAGCCCTGCCAGTCTCTACATGTACCTTTGCCCCTTTTGAGAACAGCCCCAGGCCTGCTATTTGGGCCTCAGTAGGGATCAAACATATGACCTGAGCTGCCCACCATGAACTCAGTGCTAGCTGACTCACTAAGCCATCAAGTTGGATGTCTGTAGCAGTATTCCATCACCAGATAGGATTGTTATATCCGTGATTGGACCCAAGCAGGGCCTGAAGGTGCAGGTCGGTTACATGAACAAGTGGTCCAAATGTCATTGGCCCACATTCCTTTTGCACAACCTTCTCTCTTCCAGCCTGCACCTGTGGCATCATGGGGAGTTCCCTTCGAGCAGTTGACAGAGGAACAGAAGATTTGGGCCTGATTTACAGGTGGTTCTGCACAAGTTGCAGGCAACTCCCCAGAGTGGACAGCGGTAGCACTGCAACCCCTCTCTGGAACATTCCTGAAGGGTAGTGGTGAAGGGAAATCCTCCCACGGGGAAGAACTTCAAGCAGTACACTTGGTTGTTCACTTCGCTTAGAAGGAGAAATGACCAGATGTGTCATTGTCTACCGATTGATTGCCTGTGGCCAATGGTTTAGTTGAATGGTCAGGAACTTGGAAGGAACATGACTGGCAAATTGGTGACAAGGAAATTTGGGAAAGCGATATGTGGATAGAACGCTCTGAATACACAGAAAATGTGAAAATATTTGTGTCCCATATAGAATGCCCACCAAAGAATGAACTCCGCAGAGGAGGATTTTAATAATCGAAGGATAACCCTTTCTATGGATATCAGTCAATCTCTTTCCTTAGCCACTTCTGACATTGCCCAGTGAGCTCATGAACAAAGTAGCCATGGTGGCAGGGATGAAGGTTATTCACAGGCTTAGCAACATGGACTTTCACTCACCAAAGACAACATGGCTAAGGTCATTGCTGAGTACTTAATCTGCCACCAGCAGAAACCAATGAGGAATCTTGATATGGCATCATTCCCTGGTACTGGCCAGTTATCTGGTGGCAGATTGATTATATTGGACTGCTTCCATGATGGAATTGGTGGTGTTTTGTTCTTACTGGTGTAGACACTGTGGATATGGACTTTCCTTCTCTGCATAAAATGCTTCTGCCCAAACTACCATCCATGGACTTATAGAATACCTTGCCTATCTTCGTGGCATTCTAAACAGCATTGTTTCTAATCCAGGAACTCTGTATGTTCTGCTTTAATTTTGCTGTGAATATAATACTACTATAAAAATAGAAGTTTATTAAACATAAAGGAAAAAAACAAAATAAATAGCTAATCATTAAATCCATATTCTTTCTAATATCTTTAATAAATAATACTATGGTTGACATACTTGTAGTTAAATTTTTACATATTCCTTTGTTTAGTTTTTTATCATACATTTTTAAGAACGAAATTGCTATGCCAAAGGAATCAGTTCTTCAGCTGCTTCTTCTTCTTCTTCTTGGAATAATTTGCCACAATGACCACCACAAACTATACATGAATTTATATTTAGACCAGAAGTTCAGGAAAGTGCATGTTCAAAGCATAAAAATTTAAAGCTTTTCTCCAATTTATCTGCTCCTAACTTTGGCTTACCCTATCCTATAAGTTTATGTGTTCTTCTTCAACCAACATGAGTGGCCACCGCTTTTAACAAATATTCCTTAACCACCTTTTGGTGATCCCCACCATGGGGAAAAAAAACAAACAAACTATTTTTTACCTCATTCTTGACTAAAATACATTTAATTGATTTGTGGAAGATCTCAAAATCTGTTTCTATTGAGATCCACATTGGCCATAAGTCTGTTTTCCAAAGTCTTCTGATGATGAGCACATGGCGAGGTACGTGAAAAGATTTCCAGTTCCAGAGTATTCCTTGAACCCATCCATTTGTAGACTATTTATTCCAATATCTCAGTGCAATGACAAGCGGAATACAAAAATAAAATCTATTGCCCCTGCAAACCCAGGAGATGCGTTACCAATAGAGAGGGGGTATTTGGAAGGTATAAATTGACTGGAAATAGGGAAGTGATGTAGTGCATTGTAGGTCCACATCCAGCCACCCCAAAGCAGTAGGTAAGTCGACAGACAAAAGTTGATGATCTTCAGAACTCCAACTATCCCCAAGATCAAAGGAAGTTCAGGCTAGAGAAAGAGGTCATGGATAATGGGCCAATGAAGTTAATTTTAGAGTAGAACACCTGTGCCAGTCTTGGCTGTTAGAAGGAATGATTCAGATATTCGCTTAGAGGCTAACGCCCTGAGTACAGTTCTTTAAAAAGGACATTGAGACGCGAAAAACTCTCAGAATAAGCGTCGATTTCAGAGAAGAAGGGTTACTCTAGGTAATGCTTAAGTTCCAAGTGGATGGGAATCCCTCACGTAGAAAATAAACTACTTTTACACTCCTTGGGAAAGGCTGCCAGATGCATATAAACCTTTGCTTCTCTACATCACAACTATCAGAATGCAGGCTCCTACAATTGAAATTTGTATTAATAGAACAAGGGGACAAGGGTTCTCAGTTAGCCTCAGGAAATGCACTCTAGCAATTACTTTAATTTAATTTAGAGTTGCATCTATGAATATACACAGACAATTAAGAGGTGACTAAACATTTGAGGGAGAAAAAATGGCATGAAAAGGAGGAACTAAATTCAACAAAAACTGAGAACCAACATCCTAAGGAAACGATAGAGAACATAGAAAAAAATAAATGGGCATACTCATTAGCTTTGGTGTGTTTTCTTCTCCCTGCTTTTTCATAACTGAAGATAAAATTGTGTATACTTAACATGCATAACATGATGATTTGATATATGTATACGTTTGTGAAATGGTTTCCACAATCAAATTAATTAACACTCGTAATGTTAAGTGAAATAAGCCAGACAGAGAAAGACAAATACTGTATGATCTACTTAAATGTGGAATCTAAAAAAAGTCAGACTCATAGAAACAGAGAAGAATGGTGATTGCCAAGGGCAGGGGAGTGGGAGAAAGGGGCATATATTGGTCAAAGGGTACAAACTTTCAAATAAAAGATGAATAAGTTCTAGGTATCCAATCTATAGCATGGTGACTATAGTTAATAATACTATATTATATTGAAGACCTTGATGTGAAGCCTGAAACCATAAAATTCCTAGAAGAGAACATAGGTAGTCCCCTCTTTGACATCGGCTATAGCAATGTTCTAGATATATCTCCCGAGGCAAGGGAAACAAAAGCAAAAATAAAATAGTGGGACAACATCAAAATAAAAAGCTTCTGTACACTTAAGGAAAACAATCAGCAAAACTAAAGGACAACCTGTGGAATGGGAGAAGATATTTGCAAATGACATATTAGATGCTAAAGAGTTAGCATCCAAAATATATAAAGAACTTCTAAAACCCAATACTCCAAAAATGAAAGATCCAGTTAAAAAGAGGGCAGAAGGCATGAAAAAACATTTTTCCAAAGAAGACATATGGGTGGCCAATAGTCCCATGAAAAGAGGCTCATAATTACTTATCACCGAGGAAATGCAAATCAAAACTAGAATGAAACATCATCTCACACCTGTGGGAATGGCTAAAATCAACAACACAAGAAACAAGAGGTGTTGGCGAGGACGTGGAGGAAAAGGAACCTGCCTGCACTGCTCGTGGGAATGCAAACTGGTGCAGCCGCTCTGGAAAACAGTATGGAGGGTCCTCAAAAGCTAAGAACAGAACTACCTCCGGGCGCCTGGGTGGCTCAGTCAGGTGAATGTCTGACTTCAGCTCAGGTCGTGATCTTGCCATTTGTGAGTTTGAGCCCCACATCGGGCCCGCTGCTGTCAGCCTGTCAGCAAAGGGCCCGCTTGGGATCCTCTGCCCCACTCTCGCTGCCCCTCCCCTGATTACCCTCTCTCAAAAATGAATAAATATTTAAAAAGAAAAAGAAGAGAACTACCTTATGACCCAGCAATCACACCACTGGGTATTTGCCCAAAGCATACAAGAACAGAACACTAATTCAAAGGGATACATGCACCCCTATGTTTGTAGCAGCATTATTTACAATAGCCGAGGTATGGAAGCAGGCCAAGTGTCTATCAATTGATGAATGGATAAAGAAAATGTAATCTATATACACAATGGAACATTATTCAGCCATAAAAAGAATGAAATCTTGCCATTTGCAATGACATGGATGGAGCTAGAAAGTATAATGCTAAGTGGAATAAGTCAGTGAGAGAACGACAAATATCACATCATTTCACGCCTATGTGGAATTTAAGAAAGGAAAGAACAAGCAAAGACAAAAAAAAATAAGAGAGAGGAAGCAAGAAACAGATTCTCTCTTTTTTTTTTTTTAATTTTTTTTTTAACATTTTTATTTATTTTTGAGACAGGGAGAGACAGAGCATGAACAGGGGAGGGTCAGAGAGAGGGAGACACAGAATCTGAAACAGGCTCCAGGCTCTGAGCCGTCAGCACAGAGCCCGATGCGGGGCTCGAACTCACGGACCGTGAGATCGTGACCTGAGCCGAAGTCGGCCGCTTAACCGACTGAGCCACCCAGGCGCCCCCAGATTCTCTCTTTTTTAAGTTTTTATGTATCTAGTTTGAGAGAGAGAGAGAGCACGGGGAGGCGCAGAGAGAGGGAGAGAGAGAGAATCCCAAGCAGGCTCCACACGGCTAGCACAGAGCCTTGACAATGAGGGGCTCAATCCTGCGAACCGTGAGATCATGACCTGAGCCAAAATCAAGAGCCAGAGGCCCAACCAACTCTGGTGCCGGGTCACCCCAACAGATTCTTAATTATAGAGAACAAACTGATGGTTTACCAGAGGGGAGGGGGCGGGGCAATGGGCGAAAAAGGTGACGGAGATTAAGGAGTACACTTGTGATGAGCATAGGGTGATGTCTGAAAGTGATGAATTACTATATTGTACCCCTGAAACTGATATTACACTGTACGTTAACTAACTGGAATTAAAATAAACACTTAAAATTTAAAAATACTATATTATATCCTTGACATTTGCTGAAAGAATAGATGTTAAATATTCTTATTGAAAAACTTAATAATTTTAGGAAAGCTTGAGTTCCAATGTTCATAATGCTGCTCAGATTTCTCTGAAAAAAAAAAAGGAAAAAACCCGAGTGCTTGGAAATTGCCAAAATTTAATAACTCAAGATTAAAGAACTGAGTAAGGTGGCTGAACAATGAATCAATATGCAAAAGTCAATAAACTTCTGATAAAGTAAAACAGACAACCGGCTAAAACATAATGGAAAACAAATATTATTTATAATAAAGACAATGATAACAAAAATTGAATGCCTAAGAATTAATTTAACAAGAATGCATGAACTTTATAAGATAACTATAAAGTATTGGCGAAGACCACAAAAGAATAATTATTGAGTAAATTGAAAGGCATTCTCTAATTTTAGAACATAAAAAAACACTCAAAATGATGTTATTTCTCCCTAAATTAATCATACCTTTAATATAGACTAATAAAAACACCGACATGATGGTGACACCAGCAAGATGGGGAAATAAGACATTTTTTCACCTGTTTCCTTATAGAGACCTCAACTTAACAACGACACATGAACCAAAATACCGTTTTGAAAAGGCCAGAAAGCAGTTAAGAAATTGTATTACCCTAGAGAATGCAAACTGGTGCAGCCACTCTGGAAAACAGTATGGAGTTTCCAGAAAAAATTAAAAATAGAACCACCTTATGACCCAAAAATTGCACTACTAGGTATTTATCCAAGGGATACAGGTGTGCTATTTTGAAGGGGCACATGCACCCCCATGTTGATAGCAGCACTATCGACAATAGCCAAAGTATGGAAAGAGCCCACATGTCCATTGATGGATGAATGGATAAAGAAGATGTGGGATATAGATACAATGGAATAGTACTACTCAGTGATCAAAAAAGAATGAAATCTTGACATTTGCAATAACGTGGATGGAGCAGGAGTGTGTTATGCTAAGTGAAATAAGTCAGTCAAAGAAAGACAAACATATGATTTCACTCTTCCGTGGAATTTGAGAAACACAACAGATTAACATAGAGGAAGGGAAAGAAAAATAAGATAAAAAACAGAGGGAGGCAAACATTAAGAGGCCCTTAAATACAGAGAACAAACTGAGGGTTTGTTGGAGAGGGGGTGGGGATGGGCTAAATGGGTGAAGGGCTTTAAGGAGGCCACTTGTCATGAGCACTGGGTGTATATTTAGGAATCACTAAATTCTACTCCTCCAACCAATACGACACTATATGTTAACTTGAATATAAATAGGAAGAAAGAAAGAAAGAAAAAAGAAAGAAAGAAAGAAAAAGAAAGGAAGGAAGAAAAAAAGAAAGGAAGGAAGGAAGGAATTGTATTATGCTGGGTAAAACAACATTGAAACAGTTGCTCTGAAATGGACAAGAGCCACTTTGTGTTGCCACAATCACCCCTCCCTTTGGCAGGTGTATCTCAGCTTAGTTCCAGCCTTCTCCCTCAAAGGATGGTCGACACAAGCAATTATTGTATATTAATTTAGAATCTTGTAGCTTCACTGAATTTTTTTGGTAGCTATAACAATTTTTTGGTGGAGTCTTTAGGGTTGTCTATATATAGTATCATATGATCTGCAAATAGTGACAGTTTTACTTCTTTCTTTTCAATCAGGAGGCTTTTTATTTCCTTTTCTCGCCTAATTGCTGTGGCTAGAACTTCCAGTACTATGTTGAATAAAAGAGGGGATTCTTGTCTTGTTCTTGATCTTAGAAGAAAAGCTTTCACCTTTTCACTTTAATATAGTGAGTATATTAGGTGTGGGCTTGTCATAGAAGGTATGTTCCCTTCTACACCCACTTTGTTGAGTTTTTAATCAATAAATGGACGTTGAATTTTGTCCAAGGCTTTTTCTGTATCTATTGAGATGATCTGATGATTTGTATATTTCCTTTTGTGAATATTGAGCCATTCTCGCATCCCTGGAATCAATCCCACTTGATGGTATATAATCCTTTGCATGTATTGTTGAATGCGGTTTGCTAATGTTTTGTTGAGGATTTTTGCACCTGTGTGCATCAGGAAATGTCTTTTAAAAATACTCAAAAATTTCCATCTTTCAACAGATTTACTAGACCAACTGGATGTCCATATGGAAATGATGTATTTTGATTTCTACCTTACATCATACATAAGTATCAAATGTCAATTGCAGATAGGTTTCAGATTTGATAGTGAGAAGTTATAATATAATTTTCTGTAGAAGAATGCATAAGTCTCTTGTGACCTTGGAGTTTTCAAAGATTTCTTATGGACTGTAAATGAAAAAAAAAAAAGACAACAGATTGGGTTTTATGTTAACTGGGAAGATTTTTTCATCAAAAAAACATAATTGAAAGGGTGAGAAAAGGAGCCCATGTGAGAGACAATTTTTGCAATATTTTACAATTTTTTAAAATTAGTTTTGTAAGTTTATTTTGAGAGAGAGACACAGAGAACATGTGTGAGCAGGGGAGGGGCAGAGAGAAAGAGGATCCCAAGCAGGTTCTGCACTATCAGCACAGAGCTTTGACCCAGGCTTGGTCTCAGGAACCAACCATGAGATCATGACCTGAGTCAAAATCAAAGAGTCTGATGCTTATCTGACAGCCACCCAGGTGCCCCATGTAAGATTTTATGATTTATGTATTTTTATTAAAAGTATTTGTATTCAGAGTATATAAAGAACTGGAAATAAATAAGAATAATGGCATTCAGGAACCTGAGTGGCTCAGTTGGTTGTTCTACCGGCTCTTGATTTAAGCTCAGGTCATGATCTCACGGTTGTGAGATCAAGACCTTCTACCAGCTCTGCCCTGGGCACGGAGCCTACTTGAGATTCTCTCTCTGTCCCTCTCCCTCTGCCCCTCCCCTGCATGTGCTATTTCTCTCTCTCTCTCACTCAAAAGAAAGGATAATGACATTCAACTCAAATTTAAAATGTACATATGCTAACCAATTGGAATTTAAGTGCTTTGTAAAGTTATTTTTGAGAGAGAGTGCAGGAGCAGGGGAGGGGCAGAGGGAGAGGGGGACAGAGGATCCAAAGCAGGCTCTGCACTGAGAGCAGATGTGGGGCTCGAACTCAGGAACTGTGAGATCGTGACCTGAACCGAAGTCCGACGCTCCACCGACTGAGCCACCCAGGCGCCCCAGCAACTGGAATTTAAGTAAATACCTTAAAAAGAAAAAAAATGTACATAACACTTTAAACAAGCATTTCACAATACAATGTAGCTAACTGGTCAGAAATGAATGAAAGTTTCCTCAAGTTTATTAGCCATTGGAAAACGCACATGAAATGATATTGTATATCATTACACACCCCGCAGAATGGGTAAGATGAAAAAGATCGAAAAAAGTTTTGTCAGGAATTTGGAGCAAGTGGAACTCTCATATCTTTCTCCCGAGAGCATACATTTGTGCAACAGTTTTTGGGAAAGTTTGGCAATAGGTACATACAGCAATAGGTGTGAACTTAACGAACAGAATGTTGGGTGAAAGAAACAAGATACGGAAAAGTATATAGTGTATGATTCTACTAATACGAAGCACCATCAACTATGGTGTTAGATGTCAGAATGGTAGTTAACATTGGTTCGGGGACAGTGACTCAGAGGGAACAGGAATGGAATGGGCCACATGTAGAATTGCTATGATTCTTGATCTGGGGGCTAGTTCCACGGAAATGTTCCGTTTGTGAAAATTATTGGGGTGTACACTTAATGATATGTGCACGTTCTGGGAATGCATTACACTTTAATATCCTGTTCCTATGGCATATTAAAATGCCCTATTCTTTTTAAAAATTTTTTCTTAACACTTATTTATTGAGAGACAGAGACAGACCGTGAGCGGGGGAGGGGTAGAGAGAGAGGGAGACACAGAATCCGAAGCAGGCTCCAGGCTCTGAGCTGTCAGCACAGACCTTGACGCGGGGCTCGAACTCACGAACCTCGAGACCGTGACCTGAGCGGATGTCGGGATGCCCAACCGACTGAGCCCCCCAGGCGCCCCCACATGCCCTATTCTTATGCCCCTCGACCGATCTTCATCATTAGCTTTGAAATCCCAAAGCCCATATCCTGGTGAAAACCAACAGCCTGACAGCCATTGAGGAGTCAGAATGGGGTTGGAACTCTTCAAAACCCCCCTTTCGGCAAATTGCTCTTCTTTGACTTGTCTGACATTTCCATGGATAACCCCAGTTGTAAGAACTATCTTTACTTGACCTGATCTGCTGCTAACCCTTGTGTGAGAAGCCTTTTCCTCAGGGTAATTGCTGAAACCAATTACAGGGAAGTAATTAACTTTGCAGCTGCCTGAGGTTGTGGATAACAGTGGAGGCAAACAATAGACTAACCATAAGGTTTAAAAAGGAAAGCTGGGGAACCAGATTGATAGGGGCTTTGAAAAGCTTTGACACAATCCTGGAAATGTAGAAGGCTGTGCGCATGCCCAAGGCTGCCTGCAGCTGTGCACATGCTCAGGAAAGACATGAGAAGCCCTTAAGCTTTCGACTTTGGCCGATCTTGAGGTTCTGCCTAAGCAGGAAGGAAAAGCTGAAGCAGAATTCAAAGCTGCCTGATTGAGAGTTTGCTCTTGTTTTTCAACATGGGCACGGAGTCCCTGGCAAATACTAGGAGGCTTAGTGCTTTAAATGCTTAATGAAACCATCGTCCAATGATGAGTTGCCCCAGCTAACCAGAGACGTCAGTGGTTGCACACGATGAAGAATACGGATTTTACAGAATTAGTTTAGAAATGCCAGTAAGTAAGTAACGCACCGCCACCAACAAAGAGCAGCAAACCCGTAGAAGGGTCCGTAAAACAAAGCACAACAAATGTCGATTTTTGGTATCATAACAATGTTCTCTAATCACCGTGGAGTGAGATTACAAATCCACAACAAAAGGAAATTTGACATGTTGATGGACATGGAAAAATTAAACGAGGTACTTCGAAGTAACCAGTGGGTCTTGGTAGAAAGCACAAGGGGAATTAGAAATTACTTTGAGGTAAATTAAAAGTTAAAAACAACATACTGGGGCGCTAGGGTGGCTCAGTCAGTTAAGCGTCTGGCTCTTGATTTCGGCTCAGGTCCTGATCTCGTGGTTCATGGGGTCAAGCCCTGTTTAGGCACTGTGCTGACAGTGCAGAGCCTGCTTAGGATTCTCTCTCTCCCTGCTGTCTCTCAAAATAAATAAATACACATTAAAAGAAATTAAAAACAATATACCCAAACCTATGGGATTAGCTAAGGCAGTGCTTAGAGGGAACTTACCTCAATCAATAATCCAACCTCAGCATTCACCTTTGGAAACTAGAAAAAGAAGAACCAACGAAATCCAACATAAGCAGAAGGAAGGTTGTGAATAAAAATAAAGGAAATGGGGAATAAAAAAACAAGAGAGAAAATCAAAGAAACCAAAACGTGATTGAAAGATCAACAAAACTGACAGAACTTTAGATATGCTGACCAAGAAAAATAACAGTACTCGAATTACTCAAACCAAGACTGAAAGAGGGGAAATTCCCATTGACCTTTCAGAAATAAAAAAGATTGTAAGGGAATACTACACAATTTTAAGCCAACAAATTAGGTCACTTCAATGAAATGGACATTTTCTTAGACACGAACTGTTGAAATGAACTCGAGAAGAAATAGAAAATGTGTATAAACCTATAGCAAGTAAAGTAACTGAATTAGTAATCAAAAACTTTCCACAAAGAAAAACGCAGAACAAGATGGTTTCACTGGTGATTTCTACCAAATGTTTGAGGAAGAATGAACACCAATTCTTCCCAAACTCTTTCAAAAACAGAAGAATGGAGAATATGTGTCAACTCATTCTCTAAATCCGCTATTACCCAGTTAACAAAATTACATGAAAAGAAAACTACAGACTAATATCCCTTATGAATATAGACACAAAAATCCTCAACGGTGTACTAGCAAACTAGACCTAGAAACATATAAGGATCATATATACTATATATTACATATAGTTATATGTTTTGTGGTTATACATAATACAATATGATGTAATATAATAATTATATTATATGAGGCTTGTACACCAATCCAATGAGGATTTATCTAAGACAGGGTTGATTCATTGGATAATTGGTTGAATATTCCCAAATTAATGGAAAATACCACATTAATAGAATAAAAGACGAAAAATTTCCCGAGTATCTCAATAGACACAGAAAAAGCATTTGGCAAAACTTACATCCTTTCATGATAAAAACTAGAAATACAAGGGGACTCTCTGAACCTGATAATGGGCAACTAACAAAATTCCCATGGCTGACATTGTACTTAATGATAGGCAACTGAGACCATTCCCCCCAGTATCAGGAACCAGACAAGGATGTTCACTCTTACCACCTTTATTTTACTGGTGGTTCTAGCAAGAAACATTGGGCAAGAAAAAGAAAGCAAAGGCATCTAGTTTGTAAAGAAAGGAGTAAAACTATCTCTACTTACAGAAAACATGACCTTATGAAATCTTGAGGCATTCACTCAGTCTCTAATAAAACAACAACAACGACAACAAACTTTGGCAAGATTGCAGGACCCAACTTCAATACAAAAATCAGTTATATTTCTCTATGATAGCAATCAACAACCTGAAAATGAAATGAAGAAAGCTCCATTTACAATAGCATCAAAAAGAATAAAGTACTTAGGAATAAATTAACCAAGGAGGTGTAAGACTTGTAACTGACAAAAACAAAGCATTACTGAAAGAAATTAAAGAGGACTTAAATAAATGGAAAGGTATATCACATGCTCATTGATTGGAGGACTTGATATTGTTAAGATGTCAGAACTCTACAAATTGATTTAATGATTCAGTACAACCTTCCCCAAATCACGCCTACTGCTTTTGCAGAAATTGATAAACTGATTCTAAAATTTGTATGGAAATGGTAGGAACCCAGAAGAGTCAAAATTATGTTGAAAAGAAGAATGAAGTGGGAGAACTCACAGTTCCCCATTTTGAAATTTAATACACAGCCTTCATAATCAAGGTAGTGTAAGACTAGATGATAATAGACATAAAACATTGGAATAGAATCGAGAGTACAGAAACAGGCCCTCGCGTTCATACTGATTTTCTAGCAGGGTGCCAAGACAATTTAATGGGCAAAGGATAGTTGTTTCAACAAATGGCGCTGAAACAACTGTATATCTACATGCAAAACAATTAAATTGGACCCATACCTCACACCATACACAAAAAGTAACTCAAAATGGAACAAACACTTAAATGTAAAGGCCCAAACTATAAAACTGTTAGAAGAAACCTTAGACCTAAAACGTCATGACCTTCGATATGGCCATGAATTCTCAGATATGACATCATGAACATAGGCAACATCAACAACAAATTGATAAGCTGGACTTCACAGACATTTAAAAAAGAACATTTTTGTGATTCAGAGGACAGGCTCAAGAAAGTGAAAAGACGATCCACAGAACAGGAGAACATATTTCTAAGTTATATATGTGATCAGGGACATGTATCTGGAGTATGTAAAGAATACGTAAAACTGAACAACAAAAAGACAACTCAATTCAAAAATGCACAAAAAAAATAATCAACATTTCTCCAAAGATGATACATTCTTGGTCATGAAGCACACCAAATGTTGCTCACGATCATTCATTAGTAGGGAAATACAAATAAAAACCAAAATGAGACACCAGTTCATACCCACAAGTATGTCTGTGGTGAAAAAGACAGTAACAGATGCTGGCGACGATGTGGAGACATTGGAATGCTCCTGCTCTGCTGAATAGCTCATGAATTTGCGAACGCTTACTCGTGTAAAATGGTACAGCTGCTATGGAAAACAATTTGCCACGTCCTCAGCAAGTGAGATATAGAGTTTGTATACGACCCAGCAATTCCGTTCCTAAGTATAAACCCGAAAGAATTGAAAGCACGTAGTCATACAAAAACTTGCACATGAATGTTGATACAAACATCGCTCATCATCACCAACAAGTGGAAACACCCCAAATATCCATCAAGGATGAGTAAATAAAGTTGGTAAAACCATACGGTGGACTATGACTCAGCAGTAAAAAGATACGCGGTGCTGATGCTTTCTACAGTACTGATGAACCTTGTAAGCATGCCATGCAAAAGGAGGTGGAAACAAAAAGCCTCATATTGTATGATTTCATTTATACAAAATGTCCAGAATAGGAAAATCCATAGATACCGAAAGTGGATCAGTGGTTGTCGGGATGGAGAGAGAGGGAGTTGGGAGAGACTGCCAATGAGTATAGGATTTCTTATAAGGGTGATGAAAATATTCTGGATTTGGTGTTGGTTATTGCATGGCTTTGTGAATATACTAAAGACAATGGACTTGTTCACTTAAAATGTGAATTTTATGGTGTGTATTATACGTGCCAAGAAAACAGTTATTGCCTGAGGCGCATACACACTATATTGCTGTCCTTGG
This sequence comes from Panthera uncia, assembly GCF_023721935.1. Classification (NCBI taxonomy): domain Eukaryota; kingdom Metazoa; phylum Chordata; class Mammalia; order Carnivora; family Felidae; genus Panthera; species Panthera uncia. Next base: position 90,976,173 of record NC_064817.1, read on the forward strand.
TTAACAGACTGGAGGGCTTATGATGAAAATGTGTTGGTGAGAGAATAGAGAATGATGAAGCCAGAATACTTTATTGCAATGATCCTGAAGGCAAAATGCTGAAGTCCTTAATGTCAAATAATATAAGAACACCTCTGGGGTACCCGGGGGTCTCAGCTGGTTAAGCGTCTGACTCTTGATTTCAGCTTGGGTCATGATCTCACCGTGTGTGAGTTAGAGCCATGATCTCATGGTTCGTGTGAGTTCGAGCCCCGCGTTGGGGACAGTATGGAGCCTGCTTGGGATTCTTTCCCTCTCCTCCCCTCTTCTCTCTCTCTCTCTCCCAAAATAAAGAAACTTTTAAAACAATGTAAGAATGCCTCCTATCTCTGCTGCTGCCGTTGTTATCACCATTTCTTTTTATTATTGTTATTATTATTATCATATTATGGAAGATCTAGTAAGAACAATACTTCATGAAATGGAAATGACAACTATTGCTCTTGAAAAATAAGGAGACAGTGTTTTCATTATTTGCAGATTGCACGGTTGTTCCCTGAAAAATCCCACGAAGTTTAATTTAAAAATTGTTAGATAAGAATGAATACGAGTCAGGTGGACATATATACATACAAAACCAACAGCTTGCATTTAAATTACAAAACCGCATTGGACAATATCATGAAGAAAGTTCGTTTTCCCACATCCGGAAAGAAAACCCTAGAAATAAACTCACTGCACAAGACTTGGGATTTATGTAAAGAAAAGAAAAAAAAAGAGAGAGAGAGAGAGAGAGAGAGAGCCAAGGAAGAAGACAGATGCAGCAGAGGCAGATCTTAATTCTGGACAGCAGCCCTGAATAGTTTCGAAATGCTAAATTATTTTCTAAATGATTCACGAATCCAATGAAACTTTTCTCTCAACCTCCTGAAGAATTTATATTGGAATATTGTGGGAAGATTCTAAGGATTGGCTGGAGGAGTAACCAGTCAGGCTAGCCAAGCAAATTTGGAAAAGGAAGGATAATTAGAGAAGCCTTGTCACATCACATATTTTCACTTCATCCCCGGCCCTCACTCCAAACTCCAATGGCCAAGAAAATGTGGAACTGGTTCAACAATCAATGTCTGGATCAATGGAAAGAAATCGTCCAGCAGAAAAATGCCCACCACCATAACTACTGCAATCACCACGGCAACAAAAACCTCGACTTGATGCAGAATTTAGAATATGACCAACATGACCTTGCAAATTAGTGGGGGGAATAGATTACTCAGTAAGTTTAAATATTTGGAAAATAAATTTATTCCCCAGTTATATTTCTCACATCAAATTCATGAAATATTTATTTATTTTATTCTTTTTTAAAATGTTTATTTTTGAGAGAGAGAGGGAGAGAGAGCGTGAGCGGGGGCGGGGAAGAGAGAGAGAGAGAGAGAGGGAGACACAGAATCTGAAGCAGGCTCCAGGCTCTGAGCTGTCAGCCCGGAGCCCCAGGTGGGGCTCGAACCCACGAACCGTGAGATCACGACCCGAACCAAAGTCTGACACTTAACCAGCTGAGCCACACAGGCGTCCCTATTTTATTCTTTCTTAAAGTTTATTTGTTTTGAGAGAGACAGAGACAGTGCAAGTGGAGGAGGGGCAGAGAGAGAGAAAGAGAGAGAGAGAGAAAGAGAGAATCCCAAGCAGGCTCCGCACTGCCAGTGCAGAGTCCGACGTGGGGCTCGAACTCAGGCAACTGTGAGATCATGACCTGAGCCGAAACCAAGAGTCAGATGCTTAACTGACTGAGCCACCCCGGTGCCTCAAATTCATGAAATACGAGAAACAGAAAGTTTTAAAGGCCAGAAAAATATAAAGGCAAATATTCATTTAACTCTAGCTGAGAAGGAACCTCTTGAACATAAATTAATGGCCAACACCACAAAGGAAAAGATTGATAAATGAGGGTACAGACCAGTTAAAACCCTGTGTACCCGCAAAGCACCCCACTGATGGTTTCTGCCACGGGTTCGGAGTGGAAGAAAGATAGGGCTTCTCTTGTGGTTTGAAAGATCACTGTGACTGATTGGTGGAGAATGCATTCTAGAAGGGCAAATGTTGGAAGCAGGTGGACTATTTAGCAAGGTATTGTGGTAGTTGAGAAGATGATTCTGGTTTGGACTAGGGGGATAATAGGGGGGCTTAAAGAAGGTCGGGTTTGGGGTAGAGTCGGAAGACAGATTACTATTTCTAGAGCCCTGGGGGTGTAGATAATCAAGGAAGTTAGAGACCTCCTCAGGGTCAGCAGAGGGTTTTTAAGATGTGGTAAAGGGTTGAGCATACTTACAACCTTCAGGAAAGAGCCAACGAAGAGGAAGATGTTGAAGATCTGGGGAAAGAGAATCCACTTGATGGTGGAAAGTCTCAGAGGAAACAAGAAGGGGGCCTCGGATACCGAGCACACCTGGATGAATTCGCTTTGACAAAGTAGGAAGCATATGTCCCTTGATGAAATAACGAAAACAAGAAAGGAATGGCTACGGGATATGGTGCCACGGTTATAGATGACACATTAGGAAGATGAAGACATCCGTGCCTATGTAGCTCTTTCTTCTTTGTAGTGGGGCAGGGGTGCATTAGGGACAGGACCTGTGACCCTATGCACAGGGAGAGAGACCTATGCAGTCACTCAGATGGGGGCTCCACCCATGGGGTTTAATATTCTGTGATTGCTGTCTTGAAGTTCTTTTTTTTTTTTTTTTAATATCTATTTAGTGTTTATTTTTGAGAAAGAGAGAGAGAGAGCGAGAGAGGGGCAGACAGAGAAGGAGACACAGAATCCGAAGCAGGCTCCAGGCTCTGAGCCATCAGCACAGAGCCCGACGCGGGGCTCGAACCCATGAACCGTGAGACTGTGACCTGAGCTGAACTGAAGTCAGACGCTTAACTGACTGAGCCACCCAGGCGCCCCTAAATATCTATTTATTTTTGAGAGAGAGACAGAGACAGAGAACGAGGGGGAGAGGGGCAGGGAGAGGCAGACACACAGAATCTGAAGCTGACTCCAGGCTCCAAGCTGTCAGCACAGAGCCCCCCGAAGGGGGGCTCGAACTCACGAGCTGTGAGATCATGACCCGAGCCGAAGTCGGATGCTCAACCACCTGAGCCACCCAGGCGCCCTTGTCTTGAAGTTGTTCACCATTTTACCTTTGAATTTGTTCTGTGAAGTGAAGTCTGCTGGGAAAATGGAGCATCTGCTCTTGTCTCAGCCCGCTGGGTCAGGTCGGCCTGTGTGGTTTTACCTTCTGCCGCTTCCTCACCTCCCCAGGACTGATTCCAGGTTGTCCACTCCCCTGCCCCTGCCCCTGCCCGGCGGCTGCCGCCACCCTCTGGGCAGAGGCTTGGGTACGATGAGCATGTTGAGGGTGTGGGGGCAGGTGTGAACATCTCATTCCCGAAGCGGTACAGTGGGTTATCTGGGTCCCGGGAGTATCCCCACACCTGAGGAAGCATAGCATTCTATAGTAATTCAAAGAACGCGGTGATGAACTGAGACAGAGACTCCAGAAGAAAGAATGCTTTACCTTCCTTTTTGGACAAGGGGCCCTGCATTTTCATTCTGCGCCGGGCCCTGCAAATCATGCAGCTGGCCCTGCTTGGCGACCCCAAAGAGGGCAGGCGAGGTTTGGAATGGGGAGGTGTAGTACGTAACAGGATCTCTGAGCAACGTTCATGAACTTGGATTGGCACTCACTTACGCTGCTCTGTGGCATCTCTCCTTATCCATTGCTGGCGATTTCAGAATGAGTGTGATAGAAATGAGCGAAATCAAGGAAGCAGCCTGATGCGATTAACAAGGCTTTTTAATGGAAGAACCAGAGAGGCGATGATGCTCCGAAAGGGTTGACCCCAGAGCAAAAGATGAGAGCCCTCGCACCTTCTGTGGTAGTCGTGCAGGAAGCATTTCGCATTTAGCTCACGTGGTTTAGATAGTTCATCGTCTGGGGCGCCTGGGTGGCTCAGTCGGTTAAGCGTCCGACTTTGGCTCAGGTCACGATCTCGCGGTCCGCGAGTTCGAGCCCCGCGTCGGGCTCTGGGCTGATGGCTCAGAGCCTGGAGCCTGCTTCCGATTCTGTGTCTCCCTCTCTCTCTGCCCCTCCCCCATTCATGCTCTGTCTCTCTCTGTCCCAAAAATAAATAAATATTAAAAAAAAAATTTAGATAGTTCATCGTCTCTGTTTGACTTTTTCCAGTCGGAGGGTAACAGAGGGTATAGATTCTGTTCTGACGTTTGGGATATTTGTTTAGGCACGATCAAACGATTTTGCACGAGGCGTAATTGAAAATAAAAACAGCATTTCATAGCAAATGTCAATCCCTTTCTCAACGACTCAGGGATTGAAGTCCGACCGTCTCAAGATCAGAAAAATTTGCTCTGGTCCAGAAAACCAATGACTTCATTCGAAACGTGCATCTTTCTTTTCATCTGAAGCTGGAAGGCTCCACAAGGTTTCCCTGCTTGACTGAAGCAGCAGCATTTTGAGAGCAGGTAAGCATAAACATTAATTTGGGCCTCGCAAGCTCACGTCAGCTTTTGCTTTTTCTTTGAGGCCATGCATTTGTTTCACTTCACCCGTGGTCTCCTTAGATCGGGAAGATAGGGGTGGAAAAATGCAATTTCTCAGGGATGTTACTTGGAGCTACTTTATTATGTGCGTAGCTGTTTGGCCAGCAATGTGTTCAGTGACCTGCCTGATTCCCTGTGCACACAGGCCTTCTTTCTTGCTCGTCTATAGAGGCATTCGTTTCCATGACTCGAGACCAAAAGCATTATCAGGTAGGAAGTGCTCAGCGCCTCTGAGAAGCTATTGTTTTTTGGTCTCACTTGAGTTGGTAGAGAATAGGCCCGCATCTCAAACATCTGACCTTTCCCAAGGAGAACGGTAGTTGAAGAGACAGATACGTTGAGCACTCGCGGCTTTAAGCTCCTCTCTGCCTCAGTGGGTAATTCATAAGTGAAGGCAATATAGCGCGTCCTACCGTTGGGCTCTTTGATTTCAGGCCCCTGCCGATCGTGGAAGCTGTAACTGAACACACGAAGAGTTTAGGATCAAGGCAAGCTTGATTGTAGTTCATCTCCACCTTTTTTTATCCCAGTTCAAGTGGCCGGGTCTCTCCCCGGTGCCTCAGACTTCTTCTGTGCTGATAATTACCAAGTGTTGAGGGACGGGGGCCCTGCCTTATTCTTGCCACTTTCTAACCCCAAGCTACATTCCTGTGACTGATGCCCAATTACCAGCTACCCAGAGTTGCCTCGGTGGTGCCTGCAAGCTTCGATCTTCGAATGCCGTACTCCTAAACCCTTCATGGTTGTACTCTGTACACTTGGGAGATTCTCTCACCCGCTGTCATCACTGTGGCAACGGCTTGTCCACGCCATACGACTGTTACCGTACTTCCTCGGAGACCATGTTTCTTTTGTCTGGAAGGGTCTGTTCCCGTTACCTGACATTTCAGCAGGTTCTCACAATCTGCAGCACCCCAACGTGTCCTGTGTTTGTTTAATTCTTTTGGCTCCTCGTGCTGTCACGGTAAAAGACACGATGATACACAGCAGCGTCGTCGAGACCGTAGATTCAGATGCCGGGAATTGGGATACCGGAAGACCGTGAGTTTTTTCGCCTTGAAGATGATGATCAGGGAAATACAGGTTTAATCAGTAGCATGAGAAAGGCGGAGAGAAGGAATCTGGCAAGTTTAGACGTAGAAGATGAAGCAGGTACAAGGCATTTGGTGGGTTAGAAATCAACGGAGAACAGTCAGAAGTATCGTCACGAAAAAAAAGGGAGAACGTGTTCTAAAGAGCGATCTCCTGGAGCCTACAGGTGTAAATGCAGCCCATCTTCTGGAAGGGACTGTCTTGTCACGGCCCACATTTGTTTCTCTTCACACAGCTGCTTCACTCTCTGAAGTCAACTCTTCTCAGCGTTTCAGTGGATGGAACAGAAAATACGTCTTTTCAAAAAGCAAACATATTTTTGATCTTGTATTCCCTGCTTTAAACCCTCCGACGGATTCTCATTGCCCTTAGGATAACATCTAAAGTCCTCCCCATGCTCTACCTATGCCTATTCTTGGACTCCTGCCCACTTCTGTAACTTCATTGCTTGTCACTAAGTTTTCATCTCTCTGACCTTGCAGACAATTCATTAATTTTTCAAAGTTTATTTATTTTTTTTTTTGGAAAGGAGAGAGAGAGACTGTGTGGACGTGCCCGCGTGCACGCACATGAGTGGGGGAGGGGCAGGGAGAGAAGGAGAAAGAGAATCCCAAGCAGGCTCCAAGCTGTCAGCGCAGAGGCCCACACGGGGCTCGAACTCACGAACCGTGAGATCATGGCCTGAGCCGAAATCCAGAGTCGAGCGCCTAACCGACTGAGCCACCCAGGCGCTCCAACCTTACAGACGGCGGCTTTTGGGCCTTTACGTTTTCTCTTTCTCTTAGCCTGTCTTCCATTGCTCTGGCCTATTTTTCTGGGATCTATTACTTTCTAAAATCAGGCCGTTCATGAATCTGTTTACCGTCCGGTACCTTCGCAGTTGTGAGATGCATGCGAGACGTTGCTCGTCTTGCAAAAGGCGGCTCTCACAGCTTCGGTACCTAGAATTAGGCATAGCACATAGTAAGGGCTCAAGAAACATTTGCTAAGCCAATTAAAAGAGCAAGGTGATTGAACCTTGGGAATCAGACGTCCTACCCCCGAAGCCTCTACTACACTCTAGGTTAACTAACTTGGATTTAAATAGAACTAAAAAATAAAAATAAAAAAAGAATCAGACATTAGCAGAGTGACCTCGCATTAGGGAGAGAAAAGGTATAAACGGTAATAATGTTGTTTAATATACAATGTACAGCAATACCCAAATAAATAGTTAAGTCACGTGAGTTCATTGTTTTTGAATATTTACTCTCTGCTTGGCATCACCTTATGTGTGTTAACTCATTTAATCCTCTCAACCAGTCTAAGAGGAAGATACCATTGAGCTCCCCTTTGCAGATTCCTGGAAGCTAAGGCGTAAAAATGTGAAACGACTTACCCAAGGTCAAACAGCTATTAAAAGGGAAAGCCGGGATTCAGGATATAAACCCAGATTAGGCTGAGTCCCCACACGGTGCACGCAATCACATGCTTATTGCCTTCCTTGGTTGCACAGCAACAAAGTTGATTCTGAAGCAAATTCCTCTTTATACATTGTCTAGCCAAAGGTATACATAAGGCCGAAATATGTTAAGTCCTAACTGAAAGGCCGGAATAAGTAAGCAGACCCACGGGCAACTCAAAGTGTGTCAGAGGTGGGAGCCAAGCTGTTCCCAGCACAAATAAGGCTCGGAAGTTGAACTGGCCAACTGTAGGAAGAGTGAGTGAGCCAAGTGGAAATCAAATGTAACGTCAAAAAAATTTTTTTTTGTTTTAAAACAAGGGGTGCCTGGGTGGCTCAGTCGGTTGAGCGGCCGACTGGGGCTCGGGTCATGATCTCGCGGTTCGTGAGTTCGAGCCCCGCGTCGGGCTCTGGGCTGACAGCTCGGAGCCTGGAGACTGTTTCAGATTCTGTGTCTCCCTCTCTCTGCCCCTCCCCGGCTCATGCTCTGTCTCTGTCTCTCAAAAATGAATAAGGGTTAAAAAAATTTAAAAAAATGTAAAGGTAGATTTCATTTCACTGTCTCTAGCAGGTGGTCTTTCCAAATGAGGTACAGTGCTGAGACTGAAGAAAACCTCTGTGTGTGTGTGTGTGTGTGTGTGTGTCACATTCAGCTACTTCTTTATAATTTGTCTCAAAATAGGGCAATATTAAATTCTTGTGCATTTATAGACGTTCATCCAACCCGTGGAACATCTTTTTTTTTTTTTTCATGTAAAGCCTAATCGGTATCATAAAAGAACTACTGAAGTATGAATGTTGAAATGACTCTGGCATCCAAGACATGTCAGACTGGAAAAAAATAGAAGAATTGCTTTGCTTAAAAGCAGGTGACAGGGATACAAAACCACCCATAAAGAGGACAGTAAAATGGAGGCACCTGGGTGACTCAGTTGGTTAAGCGTCCGGCTTTGGTTCAGGTCATGATCTTACGGTTCGTGGGTTCGAGCCCCATATGGGGCTCCGTGCTGACAGCTCAGAGCCTAGAGCCTGCTTCGGATTCTATGTCTCCCTCTTTCTGCCCCTCCCCCACTCACGCTCTGTCTTGCTCTCTCGAAAACAAATAAACATTAAAAAAAGAGGACATTAAAATGGAAATTTGGACTCTTAATATGAAATGTTGAGTCCTTTTTTTTTTTTTTTACAGTGTGTGTGGTTTGCCACAAGATGGCAGCTGAACAATTGTCATTCATTTGGATATGGCATAGGGAGGCAGACAGTGACGTGCAGAAGTCCTTTCTTTTTCCAACAAAGTACAAATTGGCTTACAAATTTGGTTTCTAACAATATACAAATTCATAAAACGTACGGTACGTAAAAGGTTGTCATTAAATATACAGACTGCTGAGATTAATCCGGGTATATAGATCTTCAAAGTTATTGGGAGGGTGATATTGATTGTCAGTCAAGAAAAGTCTCGGATCAAGCTTATTAAAGTAAAATCAAACAATAGAAAGCCCGAGCTTTACAGCGATGTGCCAGGATCTTGGAGAAGAATGGAAATGCATAGTTCGGGTGAGAAATTCAGACTTTATTACGGCAAATTGATCATTCCAGCGATGATGTTCATCTTGGTTGTTGAATCAATAGTTCAGTAAATGGCATCAATCATTAAGAGAGCCAAGCCGTGAGAGGAAAGCCATTTTAGAAATGTCTATCCAGCCCAAAACATTGTCCCTTCAAGTTTAGCCTCGTCCACCAAGTTCTTTCTCCTTTCCTCTGAATTCCTCCACACCTGCTGCCCAAACCACTCAGGGATTTAACCATGCCTGGATCTGTGGTGTAGTCTGTACCTTTTGGGCATTTTTTTGAAAAATTCAATTTGAAAGCCTTTATGAGCGAGAAGTATATTTTACTCTTTTCATGCTCAACCTGTGGCTCACCTGGCAGAATGCTCAGTTAGAGAATGGTCATGGCAGCCGGGGCGGTAAAGCACAGAAATTGAGTGTGGACCCTGGAGCCATACGGCCTAGATTTATACCCCATCTCTTTGTAAACCTATGTAAGTTATTTAATCTCTCTGAGCCTTCATTTTCCTCAAATGTAAAATGATTAGCAGTTTATCTAAGCAAAACACTTAAACATGTGCCTAGTGGGAAGTAAGTTCTTTGTTAGTCTTTGCTATCAATGTCTTGGAGTGACCCCTCGCGTGAGAAGCCTGGGTCGCCTCTTGAGCTGTCTCCTGGTAGAGTGATTAACCGGGTACTGGGAAGTCAACCAGTCTACTGGTAAGCCCTCCGGTCACAATTATGCTAAATGGTGCTTCCTTAAGGGACTGGACGAGTTTAGTCATAAGTACTTGAGAGTCCCACAACCAGTTCTATAAGGAGTAGTTTCTCCTGTCATACTTTCAAGAAGGAAGTTTTCTCCATGTTGGAATTTATAAAGTTGGTACACCTCCCTCTGTTGATATGGAGAGTCCTGCTCTTGAAGGGTGAGGTCTGTTATTTCGTAATGTGGTCAGCTCTGCTGAAGTGCTGTTCCGGTATTGTCTCCGGGACAGCGTCTTGTCCCAGCCATGTGATTGGGGATGGGGAGGGGGGTGGTGGTGGGAATGGACGGTAATCAATAGTCATTGAAATTTACTATATGGGAAGACTTGTGGTAGGAGCTTTCCTATACGTATCACATGCCGTTGTCATGATCGCTGGTCATATTATTTTTAATTTTTTTTTACTAGTCATATTTGACAGCTGAGGAACCTGAGATTCAGAGAGGTGTGTGAGTTTCTCAAGATCATATGACTAATGTTTTCTAACACAAAAGCACACAATCGTGGGTATTGTATGCTGGTGGAATCAGGGTTTTAATCCAGATCTTCAGCTAGGGCACCTGTAATTCTTCTTAAATTCCTTACATAGGGGCACCTGGGTGGTTCCTTCCGTTAAGAGTCTGATTCCGGCTCAGGTCATCGTCTCACGGTTTGTGGGTTCGAGCCCCGTGTCGGGCTCTGTGCGGACAGCACGGAGCCCACTTCAGATCCACTGTCTCCTCCTCTCTCTGCCCCTCTCTCTCTTTCTCTCGCTCTCTCAAAAATAAATACATATTAAACAAATCCCTTATATATTACCATGGGAAAGATCAGGCCTCCCACTCTATTCTAGTCTGTTCAGGCAATGACTCTTTGAGGCTCATCTTGTCGGTTCACTCTGCAATGAATTTTTACGTGCCCCCCGCCACCCACCGTAAACAAACTACGAATATATACACGAAAGCAAGATTTTTGCCTCCGTTTTCATGTGTCGAAATCCCTTCTTGATCTCTTATTCTTGGAGGTGTTTCATGGGCGTCTGTTGGCACAATACTATTCGCTCTGGAACTCTTGTCTGACTGATTCTAGGCTGGTGGCTGCTTTGACACGTGGGCTCGCCTTTAGTCCTCTCAATGTGCTTCCTGCATCCTTGTGGTCCTTTTACTTCTGCAAGAGAGCAGACGACTCTTTCTCGATGGACAACACACTGGAGAGCATGATGTTCCTTTCTCAGGGCTCCCACTGTATTTTTCCATGCTTCTGTTGAAGGGCTTAGATACATGAACATATTTTAGGGTTGCCAGATTTGGTAAGTAAAAATACATACATGTCCCAAATATTGCACGGGACATACGCTAAAATACTATTCATTGTTCACCTGAAATTTAAGCTTCAATGGGCGTCTTGTATTTTTTTCTGGCAGTCCTGAAGGTTGGAATTCTGGTAATATACGTTCCTCCTTCTCCTCTTCTCTCCCTTCTTCCCAATGTAGTTTCACTCTCACTCATTTGGAGGAAGAGGGTATCTCTAGGGCCTGCCATACTGCCCACATGTGATAGGTGCTCAAATGTTAAACGGAAAGTAGTTTCTAGGGGATGTCAAATTAGTTCAATTGGTTGCACGCCCTGAGGTATTGATGTCCCTTATCTAAAGAACTGGTGGCCGAAAAACAATCTCCATCGATCCCTGTGAGTTACCCTTGAAAAAAAAGGAAATAATTGTTATCTAGGAGATTTAGTCAATATCAGATAAATGATTCTTCCAGGCTGGTTTGGGGGAAATGTATATCCTGTGGAGTTGTTTAGCTTCCATTTTCACCTCTGAAGAGCTGGGTCTCATAGAAGTAGGTCTATCCAAGCCTCTCCCCCCAGACTCCCAAATGAGGTAAGCCGTCTGTTACAGTTTAACCTCTGTTATCAACTCATATTGGTGTCTGTTTTGATTGAAATTCTCCTGTTAATGTCACCAATCTTTGCTCTAAACCACCCCTTCTTTCCATCTCTGCCCTTAGTGTCTCAAGATGGCCACAGGCTAACTGAAATGTGATGGCGGGGTGGGGGGGGCGGGGGTTGGGGAGGGTGGATTTTCCAAGAGAGTTTCTTTTTTGTTTGGTTTTGCCCACGCTCTCCAGCTGTGGCAGACAATTGGTGTTAAATTAACGCCAAGCATTTACGTTGTTGCATGTATCTAAGTGCTTCTAAAAAATCCTTTCTTTCTGAAACATGATGGCTAGTGGGAGACTTATTTCCTAAGTGGCAAAGGACAGCAGTTTTAGAAATAGAGGGTATTTTTTTAACCTTCGGGGTTGTAACTACCCCCGAGGGGAACTTAAGCTGCTAATTATGAAATCAATTTATGCTTTCATTGCTGGAAAATATCTTAAATAGGCATTATCTTAAATGGGCATCCTGCTGAGGACCTAGAGATAAGCTCATCTGTGGAGCCGCACTAGGTTTCCCTAAAAAGAAAATTAGCGAATTTTGTGCAGCAGGTACAGTCTTATAACTCTTAACAAAATTCAAAACTCCAATTTAGACCTACTGACGTAATAGCTGCTCTTCAGCGTAGAACAATAAAAGCCATCTACACAATTATAACGTGCGGTAGCCCCAACTTCTTTTTCCAAGTTTATTTATTTATTTTGAGAGAGAGAGAGAGAGAGCAGGGGAGGGGTAGGGGTGGGGAGAGAGAGAGAGAGAGAGAGAGAGAGAATCCCAAGCAGGCTTCACGTCATCAGTGCAGAGCTCAAACTCACCAATCGGGAGATCATGACCTGAGCCAAGACCAAGAGTTGGAGGCTTAACCGACTGAGCCACCCAGGAGCCCCAGCTCCAACTTCTGGAGAAGAATGGGCCTCATTCCACCACAGGAAGAAAATTTTACAGAAAAAGCATCTATCCCAATGAAAACGACTTTGTTTCTAACACGTTTGCAATTGCTTTCCGGTTGTCGGTATTCTCTGTTCTGCTTCAGACGATGGTCAACAGGATGTCACCAAGCAAACCCCCACAGCGCAAAGTCTCCAGACACGGTTTCTATAAGCTTCTGTTGCCCAATCCCCTAACCTGTAGATGAGGGATGAAATGAATACTGATTGGCTACCTACTTGGTATATAACCCTGCTAGTCACTGAAGACAATACAAAGATGGATAAGGTGAATATTGACCTCAGGTTGCTCACATGTGTACTGGAGACATTGAAGTCTATGTTATCATGTTAAAATATGTGGTACAGACAGGATGCCCACAAAACGCTCACAGTCTTCAACGACCGTATCCCAATATACTACATTAGTGACAGGCATTATAAATCATTTGTTACCAAGAACTTTTAAGTTGCTGAAGGTTGAAAAACGGTGTACTTAAAATGTAATTTTGTCAACAGTACTGCCTGTCACTTGCCATCACTTACAGTAAAACCTTGGATTGCGAGTAACTTCTTCTGCGAGTGTTCCGAAAGAGGAGAAACCATTTCCAGTAAATTTTAACTTGATCAATGAGCGATGCCTTGCCATACGAGTAGTACATGACGCCGAATGTCACATGATCACAAGTGAGCCAACGGCTCTTGAGATTCGCTTTGACGTACAACGCTTTGGATCACAAACGTGGTTCTGGAACGACGTATGCTCGCAAACCAAGGTTTTACTGTACGTTTTTCTGAGAGAAAGAAGAATGTGTCAGTCATGTGAGTATTTTGCCCTGGGACTCCTCTGCATGGGTGCAGGTGGGCTTTCTGGATTCCCTGTCCAGGTCTTGCACGGGTGGCAAGAGTGTGGACGACATTAGGAAAGGAGAAATGGGTGCAGAGGGTCTAGATGGAATCTTGTTTATATCCTTGTGAAAATACTTCTTTCTCTGGGGATTGTATTTCCATCGTCTTGCTTTTCTCTCTTGGGCCTCTCTTGTGTCCACGCTTTCCAGGTAAATGGCCCCCAAACTTCCAATTACTTCCCAGTCGCCTTTAGACTGTTCTCAATCATGATATGAACACAGCACAAAAAGTAAACCATGGCATGTGCCAGAACCAAACCCGGGCATCATGGGCCTCTGCAAAGATTGTGGTTTGTGTATCTAGTAACGATGTCCACCCCAGGCATAGTTCGCTGTGTGTTTCTGTGTTTGTGTGGCAGGCGTAGGGAGGAGGGAAGGTCTACGTGAAACTGATCGGCTTCCCTGCTTTGTAGTTAAAGAAGTAGTGGGAAGTACAACGTCGTGGATTCCAGAAAGAACAAAAGTACCTTACCTTTCCAGGACCAGTGTTTGGATAGGGGAGAGAATCTCTCCCTTTTTTTTTTCATGAGAAGCTGAGGCTCACAGGGCTTAAAACTTTGCCCAAAGCCACACATCTCGTAGAATACGACTGCTCAGTATTTTTCTCTCCTCTCTAAGTCAGCAGTGGAACAAATGGTCATTCTTCTGTAACTGCGATTTTCCCTCCTCCTGTTAGCCCTCTCTGTCTTTTCCCGACTCTACTGACCACACCTGTGTGTCACTTTGCCAATACTGGCAGAGAGCCAGGCCTGGGTGACGTCTAACAATAAAATCCCTTTGTACTCCCAGCTCGTTTTGCTCGTGGTATCGGCGAGGCACCTTCCTTGACTTGTCCCTTAAGATCTAAGCAGAGTGTCTTTTCGAAACAAGCAAGTTTCTCACCTTTCCCGTCTTCTATCCTATTGTATCAAGAAATAGCAATAGACACAGTTCAGCTTCTCAGGGTTAACTTGCTGACTGCTGACATTGGGATTTTCCGGGGTCTTGTCTTGTCTTGTCTTGCACTGTACGTTGTGTAAAAAGCAGAAGTGTGGCAGGTGCTCACAGATGAGCCAGCGCTTGAATACTTATGGCACCTTTCCCTAAACCTTGAATGGCAGGCTGCCTGGAACTCCCTGACTCGTGCTCCACTGACCTTTATGTGATTTCCAATACTCCCACCTGATCAGCTTACAAAAATGCCCAAGAATGCCTTGTTTTGGTTGGGGGGGGGGGTTGTGTTTTGCTTTGATTTTTTTGTTCTCATCTTTGGAGCACCTGTGTATGTGGGAGACACTGAAGCCACCTCTATCCCCTTCAGCTTTATCTTGGGGAAATAGGATTGTTTAACATTTTATACAGATTCAGAGTCTTCACCCATATGTCGTCTCTGATTTCTATCTCATTCTATCCATTCTACTGTAGCACGTTGCACATGTCTGCCTCGCGGGGCCAGAATTTCAATTAATGTTTGGATTTGGATTCTTCAAGATGGATGTGGCACTTTTGCAGTGCAAAAGGGAGACTGTCTATTACTGGAAAGTATCAGGGTGGGAGTGGGGAGAAACCAAAGGGTCGATGAATCAGTAGAAAATGCCTCTGCCTGACTTCCATCCTGACTCTTGGAGTCTAAAAACTCTATACTGTAGAAATCTTGGTGGGAGGGGCTGAAAGATGGGGCTACCTCCAAAGGCCATACTAATATTCATGCTGATAGGTTTTTATCCTACGAGTCTGGCACTGTCTCTCTTCACATCGAAAGGAGCGGTCCCAATGCAGCCATAGCAAATGGCATAGACAGGTGAATATGTGCTCACGTGATCCTCAGCCAGACTGTCAACTCCCCCAGGAATGAGTCAGAGTTCTATTGCCTCTGGACAAAGAGGGGTCAAAACGGGATCATCGAGAAGCTCTGAATAGAATCGCAAGAGGACGGCTCAGTGAGAACGCGTTGGGTTTTGCGGCCAAGTTTGGGGACGTTGGGCACTGAGGCTCAGTGGCAAGGAGTGAAGGCGCAGGTCTCAATATTTGTGAGCGGAGGCATTCATTTACCGCAGTAAAACGTTGATGGCGGCAGCACGCTACCTTTGTCCTCTCCTTGGCAGAGAAAAGCATCAAGGGAGTAATTAAATAGCACTGATCCAGCCTGAAACTTACCGAGCAGGAATTGCCCAAAAGAGTGGAAAAGAAAGAAGACAATGTTTCACCCAATTCACTCTCTGCTATGTTGCTGTAAATCTCAAAAAATTTGTAAATAACTGTAAATAACAAAAAAATTGTTAAATAAATACACCTGCCCTGCTGGAGGATGAAGCAAATCTGAACGGATTGCCAAGCTTCTGACTAATGAATCACATAGTGGGGCTGACAGAGGAGGAATCATAGCTGTATGCGAAGACAGAGATATTGGGCTGTGTCCACACTGACAGCCCCACTCACTAAAGCATTTGTTTTACGAGTAACAAGTTTAGTTGGTACTATCTGAATAGTGCAAATGTTTGCTTTAAAAACGGAGGTGCACTTCACTGGATCATTTTCAAGAACTGTAATAACGATTCCATTTGTTGTAATTAAAACAGACCTCTTTTTTCTTTTTTTAATATGGGAGCTATTAAACTAGACAGACATTTTCAGAACATTCCTCCTTCACGTTCAGTGGGAAAATATTCCTGCTGAAGCAAACACCGAATTTGCTCGTTTCAAATATGAATGAAAGTGGGATTGCAGCTGGATGATGGCACAGGGGAGTTCAACTCTCTGCTTGAAATTCTTCTTTTATGTTTTAATTTCTACGGTAAGAATGTGCTATATTTGAGATTTAAATATATACATGTAGATATCATTATAGATGAGGTGTCAGCGACACTGGGTTCATGAGTGTGGTGATTAGCAGCAGAGGATTTTAAATATGACAGATCTTGGTTCATATTTCAT
Organism: Panthera uncia; assembly: GCF_023721935.1. Lineage (NCBI taxonomy): Eukaryota > Metazoa > Chordata > Mammalia > Carnivora > Felidae > Panthera > Panthera uncia. The sequence continues at coordinate 90,992,274 of NC_064817.1, forward strand.
CTGTACTAATTATTAATTACATGGCCTTGGGCACGTTACCTAACCTCATTCGGAAAATGAAGATAATAGTACTTACCTTAAAGGATTGCCGAGAGATTATGATAATGTATGTAGAGTGTTTTCCATGGTGCCTGGCACACGAAGGGATCCAGTTAATAATTAGCTATTGTTTGTATCACTTACATAGTGCTTTATTATTTTCTAACTCCTTGCAAACGCTATTTTAGTCAAATGTCCTAGTACAGCTGAAAAAAGTCAAAACCAAAGACAGATTTCAATAATGGCTGGTACTTTTTCCTAATGGAATGGTCACCGATGTAGACAGCCCCCACCCCCGTGCCCCCAAGCCCCCGGCTCCTTGCGGATGTCTGTTCTCTCTGTTTCTAGTTGTGTCCAATGAGATCTTGCCTTTATGCTCAATAGTTCAATGCTCAAATATGCTCAAACTGCAACATATAATTTTGGAAATGGTGACCGCTGAGCTCGCGTATCATTATCCAGAATATAGGGATATATCCTTGAAGTGTTTTTAACGTTTCTGGAAAAAGCAAAAATAGATTAAAATCAAGAGGGTTTTTTCGTTTGTTTTTTTGTTTTTTTGTTTTAAATATGAAATTTATTGTCAAATTGGTTTCCATACAACACCCAGTGCTCATCCCAACAGGTGCCCTCCTCAATGCCCATCACCCACTTTCCCCTCCCTCCCACCCCCCATCAACCCTCAGTTTATTCTCAGTTTTTAAGAGTCTCTTATGGTTTGCCTCCCTCCCTCTCTTTTTTTCCCCTTCCCCTCCCCCATGGTCTTCTGTTAAGTTTCTCAGGATCCACATAAGAGTGAAAACATACGGTATCTGCCTTTCTCTGTGTGACTTATTTCACTTAGCATAACACTCTCTAGTTCCATCACGTTGCTACGAAAGACCTGATTTCATTCTTTCTCATTGCCAAGTAGTATTCCATTGTGTATATAAACCACAATTTCTTGATCCATTCATCAGTTGATGGACATTTAGGCTCTTTCCATAATTTGGCTATTGTTGAGAGTGCTGCTATAAACATTGGGGTACAAGTGCCCCTATGCATCAACACTCCTGTATCCCTTGGGTAAATTCCTAGCAGTGCTATTGCTGGGTCCTAGGGTAGATCTAATTTTTATTTTTTGAGGAACCTCCACACTGTTTTCCAGATTAGCTGTACCAGTTTGCATTCCCACCAACAGTGCAAGAGGGTTCCCGTTTCTCCACATCCTTGCCAGACTCTATAGTCTCCTGATTCGTTCATTTTAGCCACTCTGACTGGCATGAGGTGGTGGTATCTCAGTGTGGTTTTGATTTGTATTTTCCTGATGAGGAGTGACGTTGAGCATCTTTTCATGTGCCTGTTGGCCATCTGGATGTCTTCTTTAGAGAAGTGTCTATTCATGTCTTCTGTCCATTTCTTCACTGGATTATTTGTTTTTCGGGTGTGGAGTTTGGTGAGTTCTTTATAGATTTTGGATACTAGCCCTTTGTCTGATATGTCATTTGCAAATATCTTTTTTTTTAAAGATTTTATTTTTAAGCAATCTACACACATCATGGGGTTCGAACTCACAACCCCAAGACCAAGAGCCACATGCTCTAGTGACTGAGCCAGTCAGGTGTCCCTAAATAAATTTCTTCCTTCCTTCCTTTCTTTCTTTCTTTCTTTCTTTCTTTTTTAATATTTTATTTTTGGAGTGAGATCTACTCCAACGTGGGGCTCAAACTCACAACCTTGAGATCAAGCGCCCCGTGCTCTCCTGACTGCCAATCAGGTGCCCCAGAATCAGGAGGTTGTTTATGAAGAGAAATGCTCAAATTCAGCCTCAATGGTAGATGCTTAGGTTTGCTGCAACAGAGCAGATCTAAGGATCATCTTAAATGGCATCCACATCAAGCTATATTGATCTAGATCTAATAAAAGAAAAAAAAATGCTCTGCTAATATCGAAGAAAACAAAATCTAGAAAAGGCTACAACTATATTTCTATTCTTGCCTCTTACGGACTTAAGTTTTATACTTGTATGGTTTTTCATTTTTACCTTTAGGAAGGACATCTTTCTGGCATACGCTTCTTAGAGATTTCCCTTGTGGAAAAAGACTTAGACTGATGGTTCTTTAAGCATTAGCTGGAGAGCTTGTTAAATAAAATACAGATTGCTGAGCCTCGGCCCCAGAATTTCTGATTCATTTAGGAACCACTCTCAGGTTCTCAGATGATGCTGATGTTGTTGGTTTGGAACCTATTCTTGGAGAACATCTGCATTCAAATAAGGAAAGGTCACAGAGATTTTGTATTTGTAGCCGATTAGAGAGCAGAATCTAATTTTTATTCACCTATGGCATGGACACAGTGATCTCACTTGTCACCTAATGACTTGGCAAATGAGACTTTAAAGTATAGATAAGGTCAGTGGAGTGCCTGGCTGGCTCAGTCGGTAGAGCTTGTGACTCTTGACCTCAGGGTTGTAAGTTGGAGCCCTGCGATGGGTGTAGAGATCACTGAAAAATAAAATCTTAAATAAATAGAGAAATAAAGTATGTATCAGGTCAAAAATAAAAATAATTTTAAAAAGTCTATCAGTTCAATGAGTATTTATCTGATATGTACTGTGTGTCAGGCACTGTACTAGATCCTAGAGGTAGAGCATAAACAAATTAGACAAAATCAGTGAATCTCATAGGTTCTAGTAGGGGATGGCAACAAACAATATTGAAACATACCAGATAATGATAGCTTCTATGAAGAACAAGAAAACCAAATAAGGGGGTAGAAAAGGACAGAGGTGGGGCGCCTGGGTGGCTCGGTCGGTTGAGCATCCAACTTCGACTCATGTCATGATCTCACGGTTCGTGAGTTCGAGCCACACATCAGGCTCGCTGCTGTCTGCGTGGAGCCTCCTTCGGATCCTCTGTCCCCCTCTGTCTCTCTGCCCCTCCCCCGCTCGCACATTCTCTCTCTTTCTCTGAAAAATAATAAAAGTAAATATTAAAAAGAGAGAAAAGGGCAGAGGTGAGATACTGTTTTCTAAAAGATGGCCAAGGAGAAGCATCTTTGAGGAAGGGATATTGAGTAGAGACCTGAATGAAGTAAAAACGCAAGCCAAGAGAACGTCTTGGGGCTAAGCTTTCCAGGTAGAGGGACAGGCCCTGAGGTCGGCTTAGAGTGTTTAAGAGACAGTGTGTGGATCATTGTGGCTAGTGAAGGCTGAACAGTGAATGAAGAAATGAATGATAGGATCCAGTTCACATGGAGCCTTGCAGGCCGTCATAAAGACTTTGGATTTTATTGTGAGCGAGCCGAGACTTGAACAGCATGAAGTAGACAACATTTGGAAGATGGCTTGGATTTGTCACTTTAATTTAGATGGTTTGATATTATATGCACAAAGTCATCGATGGCATTAGATTTTGAAAATTTCGACATCAAAAATTTCTCATTGTTATTCTTTTCCCCCCCGGGGACAACTTTAGGCAAATCTCATGTTTAACTTTAAGTTAGCCCAATCATTTGTCAAGAGTGAACGAAACAAATACCATTTTCCCTAGAGTGCTTGCTGTCATGTTGGTGGTATTTCTTTAATTTGCTTACTGTCTTTTCTGACACTTGTTTGTCTTTTCCCACCGTACAGTACACACTGAAGAGCTTACAGACCATAACTGGAATTTCTTCTCCTCCGTGATGCCGACTGCTATCTTGTCTTTTTTCCAGGGGATCTGGAAACGTGCAACAAGAAAATGCACGTTAGCTCCTCAAACACAGGGAATAGAGAATTCTGATAAGCTTGGAGATGTCCTGATAGGCTGAACCCCTCTGTGAGTGAAGAAATGGTTAAAATAAGGACAACTCCCTTCAGTGTTCTCTTGCTCTGATGCCAATGGGTCACGTAACATTTGTGGAGTTTAAGACAAAGCAGAGCAGTCATCAAAAGACAAATTCTGTATGGATCCACTTATACGAGGTATCGAGAGCAGTCAAATTCACAGGAACAGAAAACAGAATGGTGGTTGCCAGGGGCTGTGGGAAGGGAGGAACGGGGAACTGTTTTTTAACGAGCCTCACGTTCCAGTTTTGCAAGATGAGAACTTCTGGAGGTTGGTTGTATGACAACACGAATATACTTAATGCTACTGAATAATACGCTTCAACATGGTTGAGATGATCAGTCCGATGTTGTGTGCATTTTACCACATTTAAAAATAATGCAATAGGGGCGCCTGGGTGGCTCAGTCAATTAAACGTCCGACTTCGGCTCAGGTCATGATCCCGTGGTTCGTGGGTTCAAACCCTATGTCGGGCTCTGTGCTGCCAGCTCAGAGCCTGGAGCCTGCTTCGGATTCTGTGTGTGTCTCTCTCTCTCTGTGCCCCTCCCTCACTCGTGCTCCGTCTCTCTGTCTCTTGAAGAGAAATAAACATTAAAATAAGAAAATAAAAATAATGCAAGAAACGGGTTGAATCTAATAGTGGCGATAGCGAAAATGAAGTAACAATACAACCGTGCTGCGGAATGATAAACTCAAAATCAGAGTATGGAGAAGATCGTATCCCCTAGATGGCCCTAGATCAATTCAGTAGACAGTCCCGGTCGATTATGTATATGACAGAAGGCGAGGTGCCATAGATGCAGACAGGAATAAGAAGATGACTTTTGCCCACCAATAACCTGGACTCTGACAACAGCAGCAAAAAAAGAATGTTACTGATGCTATACTAGAAGGATGACCAGAGAGGTTTGGAAATCTGATAACTTAGGGAAGGTGTAAAGGAAGGTGACTCCTAAATTTGGTTTTGGAGGGTGAGTTTGCACCTTGGACGGGGGAATAAAGGGCCTTCTAGCCACAGGGAACCGACTGTGGTGGGAGAGACTGTGTAGTTTTCATGTGAACCCCAATGCAGAAACCGGCAATGATGGAAAGGAGAGATATTTTGAGAAAGATTTGGGAGGCAGAGATCACAGGTCCTGGTAACTAGTTGAGATGAAGGCAGAAAGGAGCAGTAAATTGAAAATGGCCTCTGTCTTGTTTGGTTGGTTGGTTTTGTTTTTGTTATTTTTGGCCTGGCTACTGGCTGGGAGTACTATACACCTAGATATAGATCTGGAAATAGACACAGAGATGGGGATTTAGAGTCTAACTCTTAGGTCTGGGTCTGTGTTTAGGCAAGTGTAGGTACTTCTCCACATGGGTTTATTTGAGGGAGGTCAGAATTTCTGTTTAAAATGGCCATTCAATCTTCCCGACCCAAAATGCCCAACGTAGTCGCGAACTGATGACGTACGAAAGGGTTACTCCCAGAAGAAGACCGCAGAGAAAAATCTCCGTCACGTAATATCAATGATACCATACGTTAAGTCACATGCATGTCGTCTCCCTGCTAGCATGGCTTTCCGGTGACTTGGTGACCACAAGGTAAAATTTCCTTTTTCAGATTACCTTGCAGCTGGAGTGCGGGCATATGACCTGGTTGGGCAGAAGTTGCATTTGGGGAGATGGAGGTTGTGACGTGCAGAGCAGCTGAGGCACCCGAGTCCTCTGAATCAGCCGTGGCATGGTCCGTAGCTCCAGACTCAATCGAAACGGAAGGTCACGGCAGTCTTCCTTCTGCTATAACCATCCTGGGGTACGGTTGGGCTTTTCTCATTGCTGCCTCATTGCTCTGGGCTATTTGGCCTCCAAGCCCGGTTCCTGGCACTCTCAGGGATTCTATGGGAGCACCCAAACTATTTTACTGAGTCTCTTTCTCCTTAAAATTAACCGGAGTGGATTCAGTTGTGTATACCGAAGAACTCCGGCCAACGTACATGGGGCTGGCCTTCTCTCATGAGCACATTCGACTAAATCAACTGGTTGACACTTAAGCCCCTTAGAGTACTCAGGTCAGAGAGGTTTCAGCGGTGGAAGCAATGGGGTATTGCAGCTCTGAGGTCAGACAGATCAGGTTTAAGTTCTGGTTCTACTGTATGCCATCCATGTTCCGTACTCAGGTAAGTTCCTTAACCTCCATATATTTTAGTTCCTTCAACTGTAAATTGGAGATGATCACAGCCTCTAACTCATAATGTCATAAGGGTAACACGAGATAATTAGTATAAAGACCTTATCCTGGTACCTGGAAAACATGTGCTCAAAAAAATGTATTTCTCTGTACAATACACAACAATTACAATCTATTCTATCCTTATTTTATGAATTCTTTCAGTAAACGAATGAAAGCAAGAAGAAAAAGGAGGAGGAGGAGGAGGAGAAAGAAGAAGAACACAAGGAAGACAGTTCTGTGTATTAACTCAAGTCTGAACTTGGATCAACCTATGAACTTCCATGATGGCTCTTAGAATTTTTAACAGTCAAGAACTGTGGCATTTCAAATGCTAGGGCTATGCCTAGGTTCCTTTTAGGATCAGGAAGTTGTTTCACTCTGTTTCCGGTTTGAGAATTGCAATCTCTTTTGTGTAGGTGGGGTGGACAAGAGGTGAGGCAAAAGGCCATGAAAGTTCATTCACCCATGTTCAAGGGGCCTAGTGGATTTTTGCCCAACTGTACGTATGACTAAAAAGTAATGAGACATACATCCAAACGAATGTTATCCATTTGGAAAACCATACACATAGGTCAGTGGTCTGCCATCATCTAAATCATTGTTAGAACTTGTTCTTGTCCTTTTGTATTGTCTTAAGGGACAGTTTCTACTTCTCCCTTTTCCTTTTGCACATGCATGCCCATATGCCCGTACATAGATGCTATTTCATGATCTTGAATAGTTTTAAACTCCAAATGGGGACACATGGCTAGGTTACTTTGCTAATATTCTTCATCAAATTTATTGCTGTTTCAACACAGTTAGGCCCCTTTAAGATGCCTCTCAGCTCCAAGAAGGAAGCCAAGATATATAAACAAGTTACACACGAATCATTAGTTCCTGCTAAGGCAATTTCTAAGTCTACTCCTTATAATAACTTCCTCCTCCTCCTCATCGTTATCATCTCACCTTTGAAGATTAGAAAAAGTTTTTTTCTGGTGATCAAATCCCCTCACATTGGATGATATGAATATTTTCCTATGTAGGAAATTCAAAGGCATATGCTATAAAGACTGTTTGTCGACGGATACCGTTAAGTGAGTGAAGAGGCAGGCTATAGTGTGGGAGAAGAGATTTGTAACACATCAGCCTGACAAACAATATATATCTGGAATATATAAAGAACCCCTACAAATCAAAAAGGAAAAAGGAAGACAGACCAACGAAAACACATGGGCAAAAGTGCTGAATGGTCACTTGACCAAAGAAGGTATCCAGGTAACCGGTACACATGTTGGAGGGTGCTCACCACCGTCAGTCAGCAGGAAAACGCAAAATAAAACCATAATGAAGTGCTAGTACGCAGTCCCTTGTATGGTGAAAATTAGATGGATGAACAATACCAAGTCCTGGTGAGAACGTGGAGCCATTAGGACGCTCCCGTTTTGCCGATGGACGTATAAACTCCTACAATCGCGTTTGAAAAGCACTTGACGGGATTTAAAAAAATTAATCATGGTGACATACATGCAACATAAGACTTACCACCTTGACCATTTTTAAGTGTACCCTTCGGTGGTACCAAGTACATTCGCATTGTTGTGCGGCCATCTCCGTAACCCATCCCCAGAACTCTCTTTATCTTGCAAACCGGAAATTCTGACACCTCTCTATGACTGCCTCCGGCCAGAGCATTCTACGTTCTGCCTCTCTGAAGCCGACTACTCTAGGTACCTCATATAAGTGGAATGATACATTATTTGTCCTTTTGCGACTGCTTCATTTCATTTAGCATAATGCATCATGTCCTTAAGGTTCCTGTATGTTGTTTCATGGCAAAATTTCTTCTTAAGGCTGACTAATATTCCATTGCGTGTCTATACAACATTTTGTTTATCCATTCATCCGTCGATGAACAGGCGAGTTGCTTCTACCCTCTGGCTCTTGCGAATAATGTTGCTATGAACACGGGTAGGAATCTACCCCCAAAACCAAGAGCACACTGTATACCTTGTTATGTTAGCCACCTTGACAATAAATTACATTAAAATTAAAGAAATAAATATCTGTTCAGGACTCTGCTTTAGTGCTTTTGGGTTGGCAGTACCTTTTTTTTTTTTTTTTTACAAGCTAAATACTTTGATATAGTTTAACGACTCCACTTTTTTTTTTTTAATTTTTTTTTCAACATTTTTTATTTATTTTTGGGACAGAGAGAGACAGAGCATGAATGGGGGAGGGGCAGAGAGAGAGGGAGACACAGAATCAGAAACAGGCTCCAGGCTCCGAGCCATCAGCCCAGAGCCTGACGTGGGGCTCGAACTCACGGACCGCGAGATCGTGACCTGGCTGAAGTCGGACGCTTAACCGACTGTGCCACCCAGGCGCCCCTAACGACTCCACTTTTGAATAAGGAACGCTATGCCCGTAAGAAAGTGTGTACAATGATATGCATAGTGGTGTTATTCGTAACAGCTCCACGTTAAACACAACCCAAGCGTCCTTTGGTAGTAGAATGCATACAAAAACTGTGGTAGAGTCACACAACACAATGTTATATAGCAATAAACACAAGAATATGGATTACTTTAAGAACACAATGTTGAGCGAAAGAAGCCAGAATACCCAAGAATACATAATGTATGCTTCTATTCATATATAGTTCAACAATTGTCAGAACTGGTCTGTGTTTATACTGCTTAGAAAAATCGTTTCTCTGGGGGAAGAGTAATGGCTGGTAGTGAGCATAAAGGAGCTTTCTGAGGTTTTCGAAATGTGCTACATCTTGATCTGGGTCCTGGTTACATGGATGTACACATACATAAAATGAATTGACTTGTATACTTGGGATTAGCGCCCGAGGCTATGGCTGTTGATCCACTCAAAGAGGAGTCCAGGGGCGTTTGGGTGGCTCAGTCGGTTAAGTGTCCGACTTCGGCTCGCGTCCTGAGCTCACAGTTGGTGAGTTCCAGCCCCGCGTCCGGCTCTGTGCCGACAGCTCGGAGCCTGGAGCCTGCTTCGGATTCTGTGTCTCAGTCTCTCTGCCCCTCCCCCACTCACACTCTGTCTCTCTCTGCCTCTCTGTCTCTCTCAAAAATAAACACTAAAAAATATACAAAGAGGCAATATTAATATGATCGTATTTGTTCTGACATGGTTATTAGAGACAGGCACATTACTTTATACGCACTCCTATTGGGTCCTATAGAAACAAGTGTATCTCTGGGGGCAATATCAGAATATGGTGATCTGGGAACTTACCTTGGACTTGGACTTTGGCCTTTGCAAAATACTGAGCAGTCACTGTTAACTAGTTTAATGCCCAAGGCTAAAGAACTCATGAAACATTTTTAAGCATTTCCATCTCATTGGTTGTCTTGATTTTTACCAGTCATTAAAAAAAGGAAAACACTGCCTTTTACTCCCTTTAAGGTTGAAAGGTGACCATCTGAATTCTATTTAATGCTGCATTTGTGTTTGGTTATGGTTCAAAAATGTTCCTTTAATCATGAAATGGAGAATTCTTTTTGGATGCCAGATATCATATGCTATTCCAGACCCTTTCCAGTTGTGAACATTAATTTTTCTTGTATACTAACCTTTCCTCAGTTGTTTCCTTGATTTGGCTATCTTCCCACAAGTCACGAAGTAAAGAGTTAACATTAGTCATTGCGAAGAACTTTCAAGTTTCAAATCCCAATCTGCTGCCAATAAATGTGGAGAAAATTAGTAGATGTCATGTTGCGACACATGCGAAAAGAGCAAACGTTGAAAATGTCACATGCTACTTCAGATCTATAGGACTTCCGGTTAGCGTTATTTATTAATATTCAGAGAAAACAGCTTTTCTTACAACCGTGTGTTTTCCCGGGAAAGGAAGAAAAGGCACCCGATAAATGCCAATCCTCTTGTATGCCAGTGTAGAGATATTTTTGAAAAACAAAGCAAAGGGGCGCCTGGGTGGCTCAGTCGGTTAAGCGTCCGACTTCGCTCAGGTCACGATCTCGCGGTCCGCGAGTTCGAGCCCCGCGTCGGGCTCTGGGCTGATGGCTCAGAGCCTGGAGCCTGCTTCTGATTCTGTGTTCCCCTCTATCTCTGCCCCTCCCCCGTTCATGCTGTGTCTCTCTCTGTCTCAAAAATAAATAAACGTTAAAAAAAAATTTAAGAAAAATAAAGCAAAGACTGTAATACGGGCACCCAGATACCACCTTTACTACAGGGAAGGGCCAATTTAAGCGTTTGTCTTTAGGTCTGGTATCCAAGTGGATGTGCTCACTGATCTCCAGAATTAGGCAAATACACCTATTCAGTCTTAGAACTGGATGGGGGGCCAGACTGGCTCAGTCCATGGAGCATGTGACTCTTGATCTCGGGGTTGTGGGTTCGAAGCGCAGGTTGGGTGTGGAGAACTTAGGCTGTCCGTAGGAAGGCTTGCGCCGAAGAGGAAACATAGGCAAAATCAAGCCAATCATGCCTGGTTCTTCTTCCCAAGTTTACGGATCGTGTGTGCTCTCCCAAGTCCATGCCGGCAGCATAAGTAAAGGATTCAGAAAAAGGTCCCTAGGAGACTAAGAGGACTCTGCAAAAAGGGAATATTGGAACTGGTAAAGTGTCCCTAACATAACTTTTTCCGATAAATATCTCATTGCCTCTTTCTTCCTCATTACACACACACACACACACACACACACAGTAGGTAAAAATAAAGAATGAAAAAAAACCATGTAAATACAGACATAAGGCATAATCAAAACCAAAGCCTAAATGGATTAATATTCCTTTATTATCAGCCATGGCACTACCCCCAAATCAAAAAAAAAAATATTTCTAAAACCATCAACTACAGCATCAAGGCAAGCGGAAAGAAAAGTCCATGTAGAAAACCTGACTGTGATCATATTTATTTTCCACCAGCTTCAGAATTTGAACTGTAAAATATTAAGATTATATTCCCTCAGATGCTTTTACTATTCAATGCAAAGAATAATGCGTAGAACATTTCCAGAAAAATATTAAATCTTCATTTTATAAAGCATAAGCCAATTTCTCCCACACCTAATTTTGTATTGCAACCTCTGTTCTTTCCCAGAAGCTCACTTTATCACAAGGAGGTCCTTCTTTTTTTTCCCCGCCCCAAACTTGCTAATTTATTTTAAATGTAAATCATCTTAAATTAAAACTAAATTTAATTCCGGTGTAGTTAACATTCAGTGTTATAGTAGTTTCAGGTGTGTGCCACGAAGTGATTCAACAGTTCTATACATTCATTACTCTGTGCCTATACATTATTCAGTGATAAGTGGACTCTTTTTTAAAAAATTATTTTTTAACATTCATTCATTTTTGAGAGAGTGCGAGCTGGGGAGGGGCAGAAAGAGAGAGAGACACACACACACACACACACACACACACACACAGAATCTGAAGCAGGCTCCAGGCTCTGAGCTGTCAGCACAGAGCCCGAAGCGGGGCTCAAACTCCCGAACCGCGAGATCATGATCTGAGCCGATCGGAGGCTTAACCCACTGAGCCACGTAGGTGCCCTGGTAAGTAGACTCTTTAATGCTCATCCCCTATTTTCCCCAACTCCCCACGCTCCTCCCCTCCGGTAACCATCAGTTTGTTCTCTATAGTTCAGAGTCTGTTTCTTGGTTCGTCTCTTTTTTCTTTCTTTTGTTTCTTTTTTTAAGTTTATTATTCTTTTTGAGAAAGAGAGAGAGAGAGGGAACCAGCGGGGGAGGGGAAAAGAGAAGGCGACAGAGGAACCGATGTGGGCTCCGTGCTGATGGCAGCAAGCCTGATTACGGGGCTGGAACCCACAACCGGGGAGATCATGACCTGCGCTGAAGTCAGATGCTTAACTCGCCGAGGCCCCCAGGCGCCCCTGTTTTATTTCTTAAATGCAAGGAGATCCTTCTTATCACATAGCTTTCTAGGCCGTGTTGCTAGACTGCTCCTCAGGTACTTTTCTGTGCTATTTTCTGATAACGCTCCTGCAAAGCGGCACAAATAGTTTTTATTTATATACTTCCCAAATCTCGGTCTTGTCTGCAGTCTGTCTGCTATTCTAAAAGATAGAGGTCCTCATTTTATGCTTTTCTAGAATGCAAAGTCATATGCATTGGATTCCGCTACGTGAAATATGGATTTGAACACATTTTCTGAAAGATAGTTCATTTCATAGCAAGAGAACCAAATAAATTGCTCCCCAAATAAAATTACTGTTGGTATAAAAGTAAATGGAAAATAAAGCTTTAAATTACCTCCCCATTATTTAAAAAAAAAAAAATGAAAAGAACAGCACTATTTCCAGAGTGTATCCTACGAGTCAGACACTGGGTTCCAGGCACTTTTCATATGTTATTTTACTTAATCCTCACAAAAATCTCACGAGGAAGGTGGCATGATTCCCGTTTGGCACATAAAGAAACTAAAGATTAAAGAGACCTAAAGGTGGCTACTAAGTGATGGAGGTAGAATTTGAACCCAAGAGTGGCTGACTTCAAAGCTCCCGGTCTTTCTTTATCAGGTTAGAAAAATGGAATGTAAGGGGGGGGGGACATTTTTTGCATAGTTTTAACATTTTCTTTAACCTTTATTCATTTTTTGAGAGACAGAGCGTTAGCGGGAGAGGGGCAGAGAGAGGGGGAGACACAGAAGCCGAAGCAGGTTCCAGGCTCCGAGCCGTCGGCACAGAGCCCGACGCGGGGCTCGAACCCACAGACCGTGAGATCATGACCTGAGCCAGAGTCGGTCGCTTCACCGACTGAGCCACCCAGGTGCCCCTTGCATAGTTTAGGTGAATTGAGAAATTCCTGACCTTATCGGCTATAATTTACCAACTATAATCAGCTATAATGTTATATACCATTGTCTGGCTATTTTGGTGAAAATATAGATACTCCCTCCTAGACACCATTGACGGTATTTTATGCACCAGACCACACCATGTCAGACTAAATAGCATTGTGATATCCGCAAAATTTGACTCAAAGACTCTTAGGAAATCATTGGTGATCACAAAGTTCTGTCATGATTTCGCCCAAGACAGGAGGTGCTGAATACTATGTGATACTTAGACTTCCCAGCCAAAGGTTGCACATTCCCTATTTCTAGCCCAGTGCTTCCCCCATACCCTAACATATTTCCCAGAAGCGTGATAATGCCTTTTTTGGATCCTAGGGTTTTGGATAGACCTTTCAGGATTCCTAGACGTTTCTTTGTAACTTTCCCTAATTGCCTCAAACTATGCTAGAAGTCATAACTCGTTTGAACTGGAAAAAAACCCCAAAAAGCCCCACACATGAAAATATAGCTGTTTTTGTGCTTTGGGGGCGAGTGGTTTCTTTATTTTTAAAGGAAACAGAAAAGAAATCAGCAAATGTGTCACGACACCAGCCTAATCCTAAACCACGGTAACTATGCCAGCCAGCCAGTTGTTGAAGCAAACTGACCTGTTCCATTACCTAACTATCCAGCCAAAATCCACTATGCCATTGGATAGGCAAAAGCAAAGGCAAAAAAAGAAAATCCATTAAAAAAATTTTTTTTTTAACCTTTATTGACTTTTGAGACAGAGAGAGAGAGCATGAACGGGGGAGGTTCAGAGAGAGAGGGAGACACAGAATCGGAAGCAGGCTCCAGGCTCTGAGCCATCAGCCCAGAGCCTGACGCGGGGCTCGAACTCACGGACCGCGAGATCGTGACCTGAGCCGAAGCTGGACGCTCAACTGACTGAGCCATCCAGGCGCCCCAGAAAATCCCTTTTTTGACCAAATTTTAAAATTTATATCAAATGTATCCCCAAAGGGCATTGAGTTAAAAAAAAACAACGGTTACAGAGCAAACCTGGTTTTGAAATGATGGTGAGCCAAACAGCTGCCTAAGTGAAAATGATCACATGTATCAGGATTCTCCATTGAAAGCCACTGAGGCTGACTCTGACTTGATTTTAAGAGAAGTGTACAGAATGGATGGGAAGACTGTGTAACTAAGCTAATCAATCGTGGACCAAAGATAGTGCTACGAGAAAAGTGCAATGAAAATTAAAGTTAAGAAGTTGTGATTGATTCTGGGCACGATGTGCGGGGCTCGAACTCACGGACTTGAGATCATGACCTGAGCTGAAGTCGGACGCTGAACTGACTGAGCCACCCAGGCGCCCCTGTTTTGTTTTTTTTTTTTTTTAATGTTTATTTATTTTAAGAGGGAGGGAGGGAGAGAGAGAATCCCAGGCAGGCTCTGGGCTGTCAGCTCAGACGTGGGGCTTGAACTCATGACCTGGAGGTCATGATGTGAGCTGAAATCAAGATTCAGATGTCCCTGGATATGGGGCTTATCTTCTCTGCTTGACCGATGTTCCCTTATAGGAAACAAAATAGGGATTTCCTATTTTGTCAGCAGCTAGTGCCATTCATTGTATACATTTAAGATCATTTAATAGGTATTTCTTTAATACCTACTCTATGCTCAGCACTATATACTACATCCTGGAGATAATAAAGTGAGCCAGAAAAAGGCTTGACTTCTTTCCTCATGGAGCTTACAGTCTGGTGGCTGAAACAGATATTCAAATGATCACATTAATGGATGCATTTTTCAAACTGTCAAAAGTGCCGTGAGGGAGAAGAAACGAATCCTACAAAAGCATACCACAGGGGGGGACCAAGCCTTGTCTCTGAGGAGTAGAAGATTTCCGTGCCGCAGTGACAGTTGAGGTGAAGTCTGAAAAATGAGTAAGGATTTGGCTTCGTGATGGGGGGAAAGAGGTATCTCTTCTCCTGTCCAAAACATATCTTTCTTCCTGCATTCTTATTTATACCCTTGCTTCCTCGGAACCTCAGTCAAGTCTCCTTTACTTCCCCTCCATTCTCCATGGCCCCTCTCCGCTAGATACTTTCCGCGGAGATATTATGCTTCAGTCTCCGTGACCTCCAAAAAACCGAGACCATAAACAAGCATTTCTCTGAATCCTGCATCCCTCTACATTACTTCCTGTCTTTAGCTATTTTTGTTGGCGAAATTTCTAGAATAACAGTACCCTCCACTTCCTCAATTCCCACTCACTTTCTAAGCTTCCTAACTATGGAAACTTGCATAACCATTTCACTAACAAGATCTTGCCAGGGTCACCAATGCCCCCTTGCTGCAAAATTCAGTGGATATTTTTCAAGTCTCATTTTATTTGACTCTTAAAATATATGTATATATATCTTATATATATATATTATATATGTATATATATTTTATATATGTATATATATGTATATATATTTTATATATATATTATATATATGTGTGTATATATATATATTTATATATATACTCAAGTGTAATTAACACACAGTGTTCTGTTAGTTTCAGGCATACGATATAACAATTTCATCTTTTTTAAAAGGCTTTTTAAATTTATTTTGGGAGAGAGAGTGAGAGCATGAGCAGGGGAGGGGCAGAAGGAGAGAGAGAGAAAGAGAGAGAGAGAGAGTGAGAGGCCCAAGCAGGCTCTGCCCTTGTCAGTACAGAGCCCGCCACGGGGCTCGATCTCATGAACGAGAGATCATGACCAAGAGTCAGCAGCTTAACTGACTGAGCCACCCAGGCAGCCCAATGATTTCATCTTTTTTGGCTCTTGACTACTAGCCACCTTTTGGGTGTCATGACACGGCTCTTTCTCTGTGTTCCACCTTTTTCTCAGTGTACTTAAGAGCCTCTTTTATTTCTATGTCTTAAATATTGGGATTTCACCTTTGGCCCGGGCTCTCCTCATCCCACGCACTCTAGCTGGGTGAGCTCTTTTACCCCACCTCTTGGCCCCTGGGCAAATCCTTTCCGTTTTGCGGAGCCTTGCTCAAAACTTAAACATTGTGACACTTTCTCTGACTCCCTTAGTCACTCTCAGGGCTTACCTTTCTAAGCTTCACGGCATTCTGTGTATATATACTCCTGTAAAAGCAAGACTTATTTTTATTATGTTTATCTATGTGCCAGCCGGTATCTCCAGCTAGATTGGCGGTTCCTTGAAAATGGGGCCATCTCTTCGTACTGAGCTTTTAGCCCAGTGCCTGGCCGAGAGTAGATAATCAATAAACATTTATAGGTGAGTGGATGGATGGCTTTTGGTCAGTGCTTTGTCATCTTTCCAGCCCTGTAGACGATGCCAAGGGAAAGCTGTGGCCCCCTGAAGGTTGCACAGGTAGTAGATGGCAGAATCGAGCTCTTGCTGTTTCCATGCACTAGAATAGGATGTCTATTTGCGTAGTGTTTAGGCTCCGCAAACTGCCTTCAGGCGAATTATCCCGTATCACTTTCATAACAATCCTGCGGACGGAATAGGGTAATTTTTTGCCTTTCATATATCTATATATAAGGAAACTGAAGTTCAGAAAGGCCGTGATTGATGTTTACAGAGGTAGTGAGGTGGCAGAGCGAAACGGCGAGCCAAGCTCTTTAGAGTGCAAGCCCAGTGTACCATCCACTCGCTCTGAGGCAAGGGAAAGAACAAGGTCTCCTCCAGGAAGCCTTCCTTGGATTTGTCAGCCCATGCTGACCTCAGTCTTCCCCCAGGCTACTGGGACACTTCCAGTTTACGTCATCGAGATTTTCCACTCCCTTGTTATGGGGGAGCTGGTTGTATCTTTGGTATGCCTTCCCAGTTCGAGTGTGAGCTTCTTGAAGGCAAGGAGTCTATCTTCTGGTTCTAGCCTTCTGCACCTAGGAGGCATTCAGGAAATACTGGTACTTTGATTTGCCTTGCATCCTTCACTCTTTATTATTTTTTTTTATATTTTAATGTTGTATTTATTTTTGACAGAGACAGAGAGAGAGAGAGAGAGAGAGAGAGAGAGAGAACATGTGGGGGAGGGGCAGAGAGAGGGAGACACAGCGTCCAAAGGAGGCTCCAGGCTCCGAGCTGGCAGCGCAGAGCCCGACGCGGGGCTCGAACTCACGAACCGCGAGATCATGACCTGAGCCGAAATCGGACGCTTAACCCGCTGAACCACCCAGGCGCCCCGTGCATCCTTCACCCTTGATGTCAGTAGTAGGTGAGCGAAGGGAGCCCCCCCAAGGGAAGAATGTGAACATCTCTACATCTTTACCTCTGCCGTGTAAGCCATATTGGCGAGGAACTGAACACAAGGGCTTGCATTTTGTCAAAAGGGAGAACCAACACCACATTAGTCCTGTCTTGTTTTTCTTTCGAGTTCTGTGACCTGGGGTGTGTGTATTTTAGGGAAGAAATACACTATCAATCCTGTTTGATAAACCAACAGGGTCGGGGCCCCAGCAACCTCCTTGTTCTGGTTATTCAAGGGAAGTTAGACACAACAGATGTGATTTGCATTCACACCTACAGTTGAAGGCTTTGAGGACTTACTGGTGTGCCTCCTGAGACTACTTCTGTCCCCACTTTCGGTCTCTCTGATAAGATAAGAAGCCTCTGCACCTGGGCAGTGCTTGATGCTTTATGGTTTTCTACGTGGCCACTGCTAGTACCTTAGTCCAGATCACCATCGTCTCACGCCTACGCTATTGCAACATCCTCCGAACTGGTTTCCCTGGCTCAGTCTTTTGCTGTTTACAATCCATTCTTCACGCTGCAACCAGAGTGACTGATCTAAAACACAAACTTGATCATGTCCCACCCGTGTTTAAAATTCTTTGGTGTCTTGGGACGCCTGGGTGGCACAGCCGGTCAAGTGTCTGACTCTTGATCTCGGCTCAGGTCATGACCTCACGCTTGGCGAGTTGTAGCCTTCAGTGTGCTTTAAAAACAACAACAACAACAACAACAACAACAACAAAACCCCAAAACAACTCTTTGTGATCTGTCTCCTGCCCAGCTCTTCAGCTTTATCTCCTACCATCCCTTACCCTCCTCTTCCACTCCGAGCTCCAGCCCTCCTGAAATGCTTCTAGATCCACCGGGGTGCTGTTTTGGGCTTTGTTCTTTACACCACAGTGCCTTTGCACATGTCCCTTCTGCCTACCTGCCTCTGTCTGACCTCTAATTGTCCTTTTCTCCATCTTGAAAGACTGGACTCAAATCTCACTTTCTCAGGGAATCCTCCCCTAAGTCATCAGCCATTATTACTTCTCTCATTTGCATATACCTGCCCTTCCTTGTCGTGTCATCAATATCTGTTTCCCCGTCTACGTCCACATCCTGTGAGTTTCTTGAATGTGGGAACGATGACCCACTCCCTCCGCCCCCACCCCCCCCCACCTTGTTCCCTCGGCACTGCACAGAGAGTAGGTATTCAGGAATGCTGTTAAAGTGAATAATTATTATATTTCCTAACTTAAAGGACTCTTTCTGACCTCAGAGTTGCAACAAAATAACCAGTTGTTCAACTGTCCTCAGGCTTCGGGGCTGGGTTGGGTGTGGTCCTTTCTTGAGAAAGGATGAATTTAAATGTCTTGTCAAGTTTCTTCTTAATTCAAGATTACATAAATAAACAGAAGGTTGAATAATCGCCTCTGTGATGCTGAAGCAAAAAAAAAAAAAAAAAAAACAGCTCCTGTTTTTCGCTTTATACCTTCCAATTCTTCCTGAATATATCATTCTCTCTAGGTCCTTCTCTTATACCGATCACTTATAACAGGAGTTGCCTGGGTGATTTGTGGCCCCTGGCTCTACTGAAGCTCAACCAGGACCACTGTATTCCATCATATACATAAACACGCACGCGTATGTATACACCTAATCTCTTATTTAGGGCTCACAAATGCCCTATGAGAGAGTTACTATGGTGATCCGTATTTTGTAGATGAAGAAACACAGAGGTTGATCAACTTGTGCAAGGCCATACAACTCGGACGTGATGGAGACTGGATTTAAACTTGGATCTGATTGTAGATAGCCTATGTTTTAACCATGACCCCGCATTCCCTCACCTATTTTTACAAGAACGGATGGAGCTAGTCGTTTGCCCCCTTCCCTCCCCTTAAGAGCTCCACTGGGGCCAAGCTATGAGGTTCCAAAGATCCCCTTGTCCATTTCCTTTTCTATGATTATTTCTCATTGAGATATGCTGTAAGGACTCCTAAAATGGCACACTCCATAGTGATCCTCAGGAGTTGTGGTCGCTGCCCCTCTGTTACCTTCCTCAGAGGCAATTTGATCTTTTTAAGCTAAACGCTACCCACAGCTGAGTCTGAGATAGGCAAATGCACACGTCTTGGGAAGCCTCCGTTCCAAAAGCGTGAGAAGTCCTCAGAAAGTGGGATATTTCACGAAGGAAAGGAAAACCTCACATGTAGCAAAAAGAGAACCGTGTCCTGAAGGAAGGGAGCGGAAGAAGGAATAAAGCCCCCCCCTTTTTTTTTTAACTATGTCGCCCCTCAAAACACCTGGAATAAATCGTCACTGCAGGTGTCTCATAGAACAGAACAAAGGACCCTGGACTTGAACCCAGAGGCCTGGGCTCGATTCCCACATCTATACCCTACTAATAATGCAACCGGAGCTGGCCACCGCACCACTCTGAGCTTCCCTTTCCTCATTGTTAAACTGGAGATAAAAACAGGAACTACGTCACCGGCTCCTTCCTAGAATGAAATGAATTCAGTCATGTTTTAACAAAGCTTTATGTACTTCTGCTCATGTGAGATATTATTCCAACTCACCTTGGTTCAGTGCAAAGCCATTGATCTCATTACCTTTTTTTTTTTTTTTTTTTACGCTTTTTATTTTTGAGACAGAGAGAGAGCATGAACGGGGGAGGGGCAGACAGAGAGGGAGACACAGAATCGGAAGCAGGCTCCAGGCTCTGAGCCGTCAGCCCAGAGCCCGACGCGGGGCTCGAACTCACGGTCTGTGAGATCATGACCCGAGCTGAGGTCGGACGCTCGACCGACCGAGCCACCCAGGCGCCCCTCATTACCTTTCTTTCAATACTGGTCCTTCTTTGGCCACAGCCTGACTCCAGGGAGCGCCACCTCCCCCCCACCCCCCCCACTTCCTGCCCCCAGCAACCCCCAGGCTCACTGAAAACACAGCGCTATGATTGTTTGGTCGACGTGAGCAGATAATACTCATGGCGATCTGTGGCAGTTGACTTAATTATGATACAGAATATCTGGGTGCCAGGAGGCCTACATCTAAGCATTCCTGTTGCCTATTTCTAGACAAGTAGAAGGACACCAGACAGAAAGAACGGTCGGACCCAGTTGCTCTAGTGGCAGAGGGAAGAAAAAAATGGTCTGTTTTGGGACCAGTGCATCACACCAGTTCAAGGATCTTGAAACTCGAAATTTGTTTGAACGTCGGAGTGACTGAGGAGTCAGCGAAGAGGACGGGAGTACAGAAGGAATAGGCCACCATGTTTCCTGGGGTCACAACTTCCCCAGGGTGGTTAGCATGTTGCTGACTGCAGATTCCACACTGGAAAGAGTCATAACGGAATGGAAATTGAGGCGATGCAAATTAGAAAGCCAAGTATCTCGGGGCGCCTGGGTGGCTCAGTCGGTTGGGCGGCCGACTTCGGCTCAGGTCACGATCTCGCGGTCCGTGGGTTCGAGCCCCGCGTCGGGCTCTGGGCTGACCGCTCGGAGCCTGGAGCCTGTTTCGGATTCTGTGTCTCCCTCTCTCTGCCCCTCCCCCGTTCATGCTCTGTCTCTCTCTGTCTCAAAAATAAATAAACGTTAAAAAAAAAAATTTAGAAAGCCAAGTATCTCTTAGAGCTCAGGTTGAAGGGCAGGGTGGAACAGCATACGTGAAGATCAACGTCTAAGGTTGAGTATCGTGGGGCCAAAACAGACAGACTAATATCTTGGTGGTGCCGTCACTGGTCCAAGTCTCCACTTTGATTGCCTTCTCCTTCTTTATTGCCTTCCTCAAATACTTCCCATTCATAGAATTTATAGCAGAAATCATGTATTTCTGTGTGTTTCAGTGTATGAGGCAATTCGTAGCGGTGAACAAAATGAAAATGTAAGAATTGGGGCATGTCGGAGGAAAGTCAGCAAAAACGCTATTTTAGTGTGGAAGAGGTCTCTCAGATCAAAGTGCTCACATAAGGCTTAAAAATCAAATGGTATGCTTGTTTACTAACATATTCTGAGATTCCTCCCCCACCCCCCGCCGCCCCGCAGATGTAAAAACTGTAAAAAAAAAACAAAACAAAACAGGGCTCTGCTCGCATATGGAGGTAATTTGTTCAGATGCACAACTGGGCTCGAGCCATCAGTAACCCAGTTACAAATTCTGAACCCCCTGTATTTTCTTATTTCAGAGTATATTCTCCTCCATTTAAAGACAAAAACCGAATCAGAATTTCTCTGAAAGATACCACACGGAGGGTTCTGAGTAGAGAAAAACATCACTGACACCAGTTTGGACATTGGATTGTACCAGGGCTGTCTGAATTTAAACTCAGGAACTCTCATATATTGAAGTCCAACATAAATCGTTCAGTTTTCAAGTTCCCTTAAGCTAGGAAAATTAAGACTTCCTGTTCTTCAGGGAGAAAAAGGGCCTAACAACTTAAGAGGTTAGAAAATGTCTTGAAGCTCTTCATAATTGAGCATAAATGAATCCAAACCATATGGACTGCATTTCCTTTTTTCACTTTGAACACTGAGGGGAAAAACATGTTTGGCAAAGTGCTTCTTGGTTTTTTTTTTTTTTTTCAAACCCAAATATGTTACTTTCACCCCTGAGCCTTCTTCCCAAGCTGCACCATATGCCTGGAATGTTCCCAGGGCTCCTCAGTCTGTAGTCTGCAGCTCCTGAGAGGCCTACCTTTTTCGAGAAGTCATCCCTGGGTGACTAGAAAGAACATTCCAAATGCCTCCTGAACCTTACCGGGTAACATAGAACTTTCAAGACTCCCGTCCTTCCACCTTCTGCTTATGTATGTTGCTACTTGTGTTTGCTAAAGGCTTATTTTGTTCAGATGTAATAGCTCATGTCACTTAGCCTATATTTAAAAACCACTTATTTAGCATCTAGTGGATCCAGATTTTGATGGACAAATGCCTGCATCAGCACGATCTTACATTATACTTAATGATGCAACCCCATAGAGAACTAAACATAGCCCTGGCTAATCATCCTCAAGTAAGACACAGCTTAGAAGAGGGATTGGAATGGTCCTACCTGAGGAGGAAGCCTCTTGATGACGGGATTTGAAAGGCCCCAGTAAGTCTTCCCCAAAAGTATCAGATTCGCTTGTTTGAACGCATAAAGCTATTTAAAAGGACAAGTGGCTCTTAAAATAGAAAAGTGAAATTTTATTTATTTAAAAACACGTTTTTTTTTAAATTTTTTTAAACATTTATTTATTTTTGAGACAGAGAGAGACAGAGCATGAACGGGGGAGGGGCAGAGGGAGAGGGAGACACAGAATCTGAAATAGGCTCCAGGCTCTGAGCTGTCAGCACAGAGCCTGACGCGGGGCTCGAACTCACGGACCGCGAGCCGAAGTCGGACGCTTAACTGAGCCACCCAGGCGCCCCCAAAACACGTTTTTAAAGTAGGCTCCACACCCAACGTGGGACTTGAATCACACCCCCGGGATCAAGAGTTGCAGGCTCCATCCATTGAACCAGCCGGGCGTCCCCTAGAAGTAAAATTTTAAATGGTGCCATTTGCTTTCTTCCTACTAGCTAGCTCCCGGAATTTTACACACTAAGGGAGGGTGGGGGGGATGTATGTTTCAATAGGAGTGGTAAGAAAATGAGAACAATTTGGAAGGATATGCACCATAGACTTTTATTTTGTGACACATCAGAGCTACTTGTTATTTGAGCGAGTTGAAGTTAGAAGACAGAGGAAAGACAGAAAGTGAGAGTGGATATGCGTGTGTGTGTGTGTGTGTGTGTGTGTGTGTGTGTGTGTCTGTGTGTGTGAGGGGGGCGGAGACACATGAAAACGTGAGAACTCGCGAGAGAAAGCATTTTTGGTAGAAGAGGATATAAACATCTTCACTTTAATTAGAATTTGACTTACGTTTAGGACTTGAAGAGAAAACCCACAGAAAGATAACTCAGGTTGGAAAGGAAACTGCCTAGGATACGTATAATATTTATCCTTTATATTTTATTTGCCTTATTTCTTTCCCTAATGAAGCTGGAAGCATTTGGGGGGTGGGGGGGCTAGAGACTGTCTTACCCTCACGTCAACACCTAGCCAAGCCTTAGCCCAGAGGGGATGTTCAATTCTTGGTTGACTGATTATAGCAGCTACTCAAAGCTTCGTGAACAGAGAGGATGCCCTTGGCACTGTCAGGCATTGCAGAAGATACACAATCTAAGAGAGGATAAAACAATCTTGATGGTTCTATCTGGAAGAGGAAACCCAGTATGTGAGAATAACCAAAGCCAGGTGAGGATGACCCCATGGGTTACCGGATTTCCATGCAGACCCTGGGAACTTATACCAGGAGAACATGTGATTAAGTCTAAAGGAAGTTTTCGACAAAGGAAATGGTGTAGTATTTTGTACAGTGGAATTCAAATTTAGGAAACTTGTTACCCTGAAATGATATAGGCTGAAAATATTTTGGGGTAGTTTATCTTACTTTCTCCATTTCATATTTCCTTTTTTATATAGTTTTTTAATGTTTATTTATTTTTGAGAGAGAGAGAAAGAGGCGGAGGAACAGAGAGAGAGGGAGACACAGAATCTGAAGCAGGCTTCAGGCTGTGAGCTGTCAGCATAGCTGACCTGAGCCAACGTTGGATGCTTAACCAACTGAGCCACCCAGGCGCCCCAGTCCCCATTTCATGTTTCTAAAGGACTTTCTCCTCCTACCTCTTTTTCTATTGTCCTTCTCATAACTTTCTTAGGACTCTTTCTATGGCGAGGAGGGGAGAGGTAGACTGATAAACACGTTCAATAAGTAGATTTGTTTTTATTTATTTTGTTCTAAAGGCTATTTATTTATTTTGAGAAAGAGAGAGAAAGAAAGAGAGAGAGAATGTTGGCAGGGCAGAGAGAGAGAGAGAGAGAGAGAGAATCCTAAGCAGACTCCAAACTGTCAGTGCAGAGACGGATGTGGGGCTCGAACTCATGAACTGTAACATCATGACCTGAGCTAAAACCAAGAACCCGACGCTTAACCGACTGAGCCACCCAGGCACCCCTAGGTTCATTAGATAGGTTTAAAAGGGTGATTTCACACTGACAAAAATAAGAGGAAGTTAATTATTTGGGATATAGCCCTCACCTCTTAAAACTAAACTGCTGGGAGCACATTTCCACAGAAACCTTAGTTAGAAATCACTTTCAGTCTTAGTGGCTTATTTCTTTAAAATTCCTATAGAATTCAAGAGAGAGTGAGCCTCTAAGGAGGAGGTGGGTCTTGGCCGAGCCAGGCAATGAGAAAAGCGAGAGTTGGTGGGGAACACATTTAAATTATGGATCCAGAAAAAGGGAGTGAAACCGGGATGGATGGGGATTACGAGAAGCTGCCCCGGGCTTAGGTGAGATAAGGAAGAGGGTAATGCTTATCTTATTTTGACTGACATTAGCGAACAGATACGACACCGTGCTAAGCACTTTGCATGCATGACCTCATTTAATTAATGCACAATTTATGAAATAAGGACTGTGATTTTATTCATGTTACAGACGAGAAAATAGAATTTCAGAGATCAAACGATTTCCCCAAAGTCACCCAGCTAATACGCAGAAGAAACAGGCTATAAAAGCAGACCTGCCATAGCCCCCATTTAACCACTTTAGTATCCTGCCTTAAATAGATTCACTTTGTTTGGATCCCGGGGTGTTCATATGGGAGAAGAGTCAATGGCCACATGTGGTTATATCTCCGTCCGTGGGCTCACGTTATAACTTGGGGGAACAGGAAGTACTGAGACGATTGAGACAGATTCCAAGTCCTGCCTTTACAACTTGCCTGTCTAGATGTTTGCTCAGGTACAACCAACCACACGAAGGAGATGGGTCATGTGGAGCATGCTGTGGAAACAGGTCGGAATGACAAAGGGACCCACTATCGTATCTTCTGAGGGATAGATAAGAAATGTGGGATGATTAGCTTGAGAGGAAAAGCCTATTGATATGTAATAGCTGTCTTCAAATATTTGATAGACGGTCAGGTAGAAGTAGCATTGGACTAGAGGAGAAACGTGGGAATAATGGGAAAACATTAGAGGAAGATAATTCTGGATCAACAGAAAACAACTACATAAACATAATGCAGTTTCATAACATTATCTTGTGCCTTGGACCCTTTTGGAAATCTGGCAAATCCTATGAATTCTGCTTAGAATAATGGTTTAAAAAAATTTTTTAAAGCTTATTTTGAGACAGCGGGTGTGCCCGTGTGTGTGAGTGGGGGAAGGGGCAGAGAGAGGCGGGGGGGGGGGGGGGGGGGGGGGGGCGTAGAGAATGCCAAGTAGGCTCCATGGTTTCAGCGTGGAGCCCCAGGTGAGGCTTGAACTCAGACTGTGAGATCATGACCTGAGCCGAGATAAAGTTGAATGCTAAAATGACTGAATCATCCAGGCGCCCCAGAATAATGTTTTTTAAGTGCACAAAATAAAATGTGTAAGATTTCGCAGGAAATGAATTATATGGAAATACAATTTTTTAGTCTTAAAAAAATTGAAGATATGTGCAATGATTTTAAGTTGTTTGAACATATCTGAGTTTTTTGGTTATTGATAATCATACTACTAGGGTTTGTTGCCTACATTCATAATAGAAGAAATGGTCAATTTCAAGTGGCAATTGGGGAAAATAAAGATATATATATATACATATATTGCCCATCAAAGTTCATGGTACCTCTAAGGAATTTGTGGACTCCATGTTACGATCTCCTGAATTAGAGGTACCTAAGAGTGGGATGAAAAGTCATGTAAAGTTGTAGTTTTTCGGTCACAGGAATAGTTTTTAAAGAAACAATGTCAGGGATGTTTAAGTAGGATTCCTGCTTTGGTTACATACTGGGTGAGATATAAACTCATGTGGGATCCTAATTCTAATACTCTATGCTCAAAACCCTTTAATGACTTTTATTATCTACAACAAGGATTTTTCAATTCTTTAAGCAGGGGAAGACTTTCTGCAAAATAAAATCCTACACGATCCCTCAATATATCAAACAGGAAACATGGGATCAGTTTTACCTGGAAACGGATGGCTGAAATCTGCCTGGTTAGCTTCCCTCTATCCCGCCTGCACCAACGGAGTTTTTAAATGTGAGATCTCTTCTGAAGAGCCCTCGGGCTCTGTGAAACACAGCCCTAGGATCCAAGATAAGCTCTTTAGATATGCATTCAAAGCCATGTAAAATCTTACCTCTCAGCTGCCGCTCAACAGAGCATTCATTGTCTCCAAACAACCTACAATATTCCTGACACCACACCTTTGTTCACACTGCTCTCCAGTCTGGAATGCCCAACAGGCCCTCCTCCCCTTGGCCCTTTCCCTAAACTATACCCTCTTTCAAGTTCAAATGAGGCTCCACTTCCTCCAGGAAGTATTCCCTGATCAGTCTACCCTTGGTGATTGTTCCTGCGCTCTGGGTCATTTTAATATGGCTCTATATTCGACATTATGTAAGCGATGATGCTTTGCTTTCCTTCCTGTGTCCGTTCTCCTGTCTCCTCCCCAGGAGACTAGGCAACCAGAGCTTCTAGACTACTGTGTGTCTCCGGGGCCCCATAAAGCAGCCTCTACACGGAAGGTGCCGAATCACTTCTTGTCTGTGGAATTCATCTTTCAACTTTGTCCCATTTCCCTAAAGAAATTGCAAACGTTTTGTGGACAAGGACTTCCTTAGACATTCCGTCTGCCATAATCTCTCCAGCACTTAGCATGATCCAGAATCCACAGGAGACCTGAACTGGGCAGAGTGAGACCCGGGCAGGAAAGCCGTTAGATAAGAGCAGTTTAGAAGGGAGGAAAAATACAATTTGATGTAAAGGGAGTTGTATCTGTTGCTGGGGAAGAAGACAGATGCCAAAAATAAGGTGTGGAAGGATATCCTTGAAGGCAAAGGAGCAGGTCAAGACATGATTAGGTGAGGCAAAGAATAAGATGTCAGAAAACATGAGTGAGTCACAGTGAGAGAGATCAACAGGGATTAACATGGAAATTCGATTTGAGATAAAAGGCAAGGGATAGAACCCTTCTCTTGCTGACCATTCATTAAAGCTCAGAGTTATGCAGTCCAGGCTCAGACGAAATCTACTTTTGGCCCTAGATTCTGAGTTAAGACTCAGGGTCTTTGACCCGGTCCTCAAAGAAATATTTGAGATTTCCACATTCTCATTTGGCAAAACATGGTCGCGTGAGGTGTCTCTAAGCCACTAATATCCTAATGTCTGTTTTGTACCACATGTTCAGAAATCCAACGTAATGACACTAAGATTTAGTAATAAGCACCATCGGCTGAAGGCTTACGATGTGCAAGGCACCACGGTAAGTGATTTAGTTGAGGGAGGGGAGTCCGGAATTTCAGGAACTGGATAGGGTGGGATAAAATAGGATAATAGGATAAAATGCTCCCAAGAAGTCAAGAAGGGTGAGAACCCATAATAAATAACAATAGCTCACAATGCCCGTATCAGAGATAACAAAACTGAGATTCAGAGACATCAGTTGACCTATTTTCGGTTGCCCAGCTAGTATGAGTGGCAGAGTGGCAGAGTCGGGATCCGAACCCAGTCTCCAGTGGACGCTCTTTTCTGTGGTTTAACTACCCCTATCGCTATACTGTCAAACATCATCCCTAGTTGCTGCACAAGAAAGAAAATGCACGAACTCATTCAGTGAAATTGCCAATTGCATCTATAGTCGTATACAGGGGCCAGGGAGCTTGAGCGCAATAGAAAGCCAGAAAATCGCCCAACCTCAGTTGAACCAGGCATTTCAGCCCCCTTCCCTGGCATATTTCAGTACCCCTCCCAATATCCCTGGAGACTTAGAAAGAAATAGCTAATTTTATGTGGCCAGTAGGATTTTAATGTCTTTCTTTTCATCTCACGTAGGCTATGAGAATAAGGAACTTATGAGAGAGCGCAGAGGAGATCTGGGAAGGAAGAGCCAGCGTCACTTACAAGACAGGAAGCGGCAAGAATCACAGGGTAATTGGCTCTTCATCTTGGGGGGCTGGGAGATGCTTCAACTGGAAGGTTTGTAACTGACACCGGCTCAAAGCAAGAGTCATCAGTCAAGAGGGGAAAAAATTCTGCAAGTTTTCCTTCTGAACATCATGTTCAAGCAGCAGCCCTCTCTCCTCACTAGGTCAGAGATCTCAGTGGGATTCTCCTCCAGCTCGGAGTCAGCGAATCCAGCCTTATTTACCTCTCTCCTTGAGGCCTGGACTCCTCCGCAGGCGTGAAGGGATTCTCGAACTTCAGGAACCTCTTGAAAGGGTTCACACAAATCCGGCTGGCCTCAGGGCCAGTGCTTGAGCACGCATTTGGTGAAGGGGCGCCAGACTCCATATCCAAGGCCTCTCGTGGCAAAGCCTCTGAATCAGTGCTAGCTACTTCCTCCTAATTGTCTCCTACCTGTCCACACCCTCAGATTATCTTCTTAATGGAATATGCACAGGTGTAACCCTTTCCAGGTCAGTGCTCTTGCCTGGAATGCTTAAATTCCCTCTTCAAATCTGTACTACCCCACCCTGTTCTTGTCTTAGTTTTCTCCGGGTAAAGGGGACATTTGTTTACAAATACAACTATCACTTTTCAGCCTAAAAATGTGTCCATGCTGCTCCAGGGACGAGAGAGGAGAGTACACCTATGGCTCAAAGTTAGAATGCTTTTTCTTTCTTAAATCCACGTTATTGAGGTAAAATTTACATCAAGTGAAATGTACCCATTTTAAGTATAGAGTTCAGTACTTTTGACAAATACGTACCCTTGAGGAACATTGCTCCTAGTGAGATATAAAATGGAACATCGTCCCAGAAAGTTCCCTCCTACCCCTTTGAAGTCAAAATCTTCATGGAAACCCCGACCTTCCGGCTGCCAGTGATCTGTTTTTATCATTATAAAATAGCCCTTTTCTAGAGCTTTATATATGTGAAATAATACAGTATTATTTTATTTAATCTGGAGTCTGGAAATTCATCCATGCTATCGCATGTATCAGAAATCTTCGTTTTTAATTTCTGTCCATTTTTAATTATTGTCCATTTTTTATTACTTTCTAATTTACATTTCTTTATAGAATCTACGACAATGTATCTATTCTCTGTTGATCAACCTTTGCGTTGTTTCAAGGTGTTAGATATTCTAAATAAAACTGTTATGAGGCTCCTGGGTGGCTCAGTCGGCTCAGGTCGTGATCTCGCGGTTCGTGAGTTCGAGCCCCGCGTCGGGCTCTGGGCTGACAGCTCGGAGCCTGGAGCCTGCTTCGGATTCTGTGTTTCCCTCTCTCTTTGCCCCTCCGCTGCTGGGACTTGAAGTCTTATTTTCCATGAAGTCTGACTTAGCATTTTTTTTTCTATTATGAGGAGTGTGGTTTTGTCTTAAGAAATCAAGGTCACAAACATTTTCTTTTATATATTTTTCTAGAAATGTTATAACTTTCGCTTTTATGTTTCAGGTATATGAGCCATTTCAAGTTAATTTGTGTATATGGTATTAAGTAAAGATTTATTTTTTCCCCCATTTGTACATCTAGTGGATCCAGTTCAATTGAATTACTTCGAAACCATTGTTAAGACTCAGTGGAGTATGCATAAATAAATCTATTTCGGGGTTCTATTCCATCGATATTAGTTGAATATGTTTTCACCAGTATCACACTGTCCCGATTACCAGACCTTTATAGTTAGTTTTGACATGAAGTACTCTAAAGTTTCCAGCTTTGCTTTCCCTTTTGAAAATTGCTGTGGCTATTTTAAGTTCTTTGTATTTTCATATTGTTAACATAAGCTTGTCCATTACGCAAAGAATTTTGTTGAGCTTTTGACTAAAATTGCATTGCATCTGCAGATCGATTTGGGGAGAACCAACACATTTATAAACATAAGTCGTCCCATCATGAGTATGGCATACCTGCCCATTTATTTCAATTTTCTTTACTTTCAGAAATGTTGTATAATTTTCAGCATACGGTTCTAGTACATATTTTGGAAAGTTGATCCCCAAGTGTTTTATGCGTATTGAATGAAGTTATGTATAATCTTTATACTTTTTTATTCTTAGTATGTAGGAATACATTTAGTTTTACTATAAATTGACCTTATATTGGGGTGGCGCAGTCGGTTGAGCGTCTGACTCTTGATCTCACTTCAGGTCTTGATCTCAGGGTCGTGAGTTTGAGTCCCATGTTGGGCTCCATGCTGGGCATGGAACCTACTTAAAAATAAATAAATAAATAGACCTCGTATCATGTTACTATTCTTTTGTGTGCAATAGATCATTATTCACCAGCTGCTTTTAAGAATTTTCTATCTTTGATTTTTAGCTATTTGACTATGATGTGCTTGAATGCGGTTTTCATTGTAATTAGCCTGCTGGGTTTTGCTGAGCTCTTGGATATATAGGCTGTTGTTTTTCACCAAATTTAATAAAGTTTGAACATTATGTCTTCAAAAAAATCTTTCTGTCCCATTTTCTCTTTCTCCTTGCCTCTGGAGATCCAATTACATGTATGTTTGAGAGCTTTGTATTATTTCACAAGTTACTGAGGCCTTTAATTGTTTTTTGGTGTTTTTCTCTGTTTTTCAGATTAGATAATTCTAGGAGTCTGCCCCCAAACTCCCTGATCCTGTCTTTTGCTAACTGCAGTTTGTTTTTAAGCTCTTTGAATGAATTGTTTCATTTCAGATACTTTACTTATAATTTCTAGAATTTTCCTTTGGTTCTCCTCTATTGCTTTCATTTCTCTGATAAGACTTACTCTGTTCTCTTATTCCATTTGTTCTCTTATCCAAACCGTATTTTCCTTACATCTTTAAATACATTTTTAACAGCAGCTTTAAAATTCTTGTCTGTTAATTCTAAAATCTGGACCATCTTGGGGTCTCTTTGTGTCGATTGCTTTTTTGTCAATTTAGAGTCATATTTTGTCTGTTGGAAAAAAAATCGAATGTGTTGCTAGACATTTTGGATGATACACTGTAAGGAATCAATGATGTATGTTGCCTTTGTTTTACTTTACTGTCAGTTCTCCCTGCTTTTGTGGAGGTTTGGTTATAGGCTTTTTTTAGGGTGGGTCTCGGGTAGCTTTTACCCCATAGCACTGTCCTTTTCCTAATGAATGGCCTTTCTGTTATCTTAGCTGAATGCTGGGGATTTTACTGAGGGCTCTCCACTCTGGTTGTGGTGGAATTTCCATGTTTCCGGGCACTGTGCAGCCTCTAGGATCTCTGTTCTGCTCTCAACCCAATAAGAGCCTCTTGCTGCTACGTCCAGCACAGTCCTGCCCTGCACATGTACAGCCCAATCCTCGGCCAATAACTTATGAGAAACCCCAACAGAGTCACCCGTGAGCCCTACTGCACAGCTGTCTCCTCCCTGGTATCCTTCCCTAAACTCCCATCTTCATTCCCTCAGCTCAGCAGGACAGTTATTGTCTGTTTCATGTTTATTTCCCTGTGTCTTATTCTGGACTTTGCCAGGAGGCAGGGAATGGACATGAATGCGGGGCTCGTTTGGTATGGTTTCCTTTTCTCAGTGATTAAAGTCCTGCACTGCCTATGTCCGATAGCTTAAAGCAGTTGCTTTATATTATGCTCAGCTTTATAGGTTTTTTCATTTTTTTCTTAAATCCTTCCTCATGGAGGTAGCTTTTGTTTTTTTTTTAATGCAAATCCAAGTTAGTTAACATACAGTGTAGCATTGGTTTCAAGAGTAGAATTTAGTGATTCATCACTTGCGCACAACACCCAGTGGTCATCCCAACAAGTGTCCCCCTCAATGCCCGTCACCCATCTAGCCCATCCCCCCACCCACCTCTCCAGCAACCCTCAGTCTGTTGTCTGTATTTAAGTCTCTTATGCTTTGCCTCCCTCTCAGTTTTTATCTTATTTTATTTTTCCTTCCCTTCCCCTATGTTCATCTGTTGTGTTTCTTCAATTCCACATATGAGTGAAATCATATGACATTTGTCTTTCTCTGACTGACTGATTTTGCTTAGCATCATACATTCTAGTTCCATCCACTTTGTTGCAAATGGCAAGATTTCATTTTTTTTTTGATCGCTGAGTAATATTCCATTATATATATGTATATACTGCATCTTCTTTATCCATGCATCAGCCTATGGACATTTGGGCTCTTTCCATAATTTGGCTATTGTGTTTAAAATTTTTTTTTAAAGTTTATTAATTTTTGAGAGAGAGAGACAGAGACAGAGTGGGAGAGAGGGGAGGGGCAGAGAGAGAGGGAGACACGGAATCTGAAGCAGGCTTCAGAGTCTGAGCTGTCAGCACAGAGCCCGATACCAGGCTCAAACTCACAAACTGTGAGATCATGACCTGAGCCAAAGTCAGATGATAGGTGGAGTTCAGCCACATTTCAGGGGCTCAAGCGACTGAGCCACTCAGGTGCCCCATATTGTGTGTTGCTTTTTTTTTTTTTTTTAAATAGCAGGAGGGCACATTTGGTACTAGTTATTCTATATAAACAGAAACGGACCTCTCCCCTGCTTTCTTATGCTTTAGCAAAATTTGATTTCTGAGTGTGAACTATTATTGTTGTTGATGCATTTGAAGAAATTAGGAGATGCTCAATGAATGAGCCAAGATCCAAATCCAAGCTATTTAACTCTAAATCCGGTATGCTTTCCATTATACTCTGTTGCCTCTACTTTCTGTAGAAAGTAGCGATTTGATACCTGCTGAAGAGGTACCATTATAACCAAATCTTTTCCCCCACAGTCGAGCAGAGACCTGAAGGCTTCACTACCTCAATGTCCTTTTAAAGACTTTAGCCACCCGTAAGTGTAGTTACAACGATCAAATAGCAATGGGCCATTTTTTTAACACTAGAAGGGACCTCAGCAACGATCCAGAACAACTCTTTCGTTTCAAGAAAATCGAGGCAGAAAATAAAGCGAATTATCTGCTTAAGGTCATCTGCTTAGTAAACTGAAGAACGAAAGACTTGAACCAAGTTCCTCTCTGTCTGATGTTCTTATCACCAGACTCAGGAGCCTGTATGGCTGCTTAGAGAAGGGTCTCGGAGAATGGAGTTTTGAACAGTTGCCTAAGAAAAGGCACAGCATTTCCCAGTCGTTGTTTCATGTCTTTGAAGAGGCAATGATGATATCAGGAAAGCGTCCTTGTCCCTTTGTGTGATCGTCCACTGAGAAGTTTCTGTTTTTATTTCAGAGAAGGAAAGCTGGGCCTAAGCAGGAAACAGGGTCATAGCTACAGGGATATGAGACGTGAGCCATACATCTTCCCAGGAAGTAATTACTTCTCAACACAGCGGTGATGTAGCAGTGGGACCAGGCGTTGAAATTTACATGGACTCAAGGGATTTTTTTTTTTTAATTTTTTTTTAACGTTTTATTTATTTTTGAGACAGAGAGAGACAGAGCATGAACGGGGGAGGGGCAGAGAGAGAGGGAGACACAGAATCGGAAGCAGGCTCCAGGCTCTGAGCCGTCAGCCCAGAGCCCGACACGGGGCTCGAACTCACAGACCGCGAGATCGTGACCTGAGCCGAAGTCGGATGCCCAACCGACTGAGCCACCCAGGCGCCCCGTGGGATTTTTAAGTGGAACAAAGCCACCCTGTTTCCTACATTTCGGTTATGATACCACATCTGGTGTTCTTTCTTTTTTGTTTTCATTGAAGTGTATTTATTTATTTTGAGAGAGAGCCCAAGAGGGGGAGGGGCAGAGAGAGAAGGAGAGAAAGAGAGAATCTCAAACAGGCTCTTCTCCGTCAGCGCAGAGGCTGACTCGGGGCTTGAACTCACGATCTCGGGTGAGATCGTGACCTGAGCTGAAGCCAAGAGTCAGATGGATGCTCAACCATCTGAGCCACCCAGGCGTCCCTCATCAAAGTAATCTTTGCATCTGCCGTAAGAAAGAGGAGGCTGACTTCACTGGGGATATCTTTCGCTTAGTCTTCAGCCATTCAGATAGCAGAGTCTGGCAAGTCAATACACCATGGCCCCTCTTGGTTCTAATTTTAGCGATATTCCATTGTTTTCTAAGCTTGTTTCCAAAACCCTGCTGTAATCTCTCCATCTCCCTAGAATCTGTTTTTCCTATCTACCAGTCAGACCAAGGGAAGTTAGATTTTCATCTACCTGGGTTCCACATTGGGAACCAGCCAAAATTACTTCGGCGCTTTCTCACTTTTGGGTGTGGTCGACTGTCACAGGGTGGGCATCCAGACAAATCCCTTGCCTCAAACGTCCAGCCCCAAGAAGCTGGGAATCTCCTTCCCCCTTAGAGTTTCCTGGGCCAGCAGTTGAGAAGACTGAAGACAGGGGGTTTTTATCCACCAGACAAACTCAACCTATCCCGTCTCGCGTTCCGAGACCACAGTCCTACACGTAGGCGAACGAGAGAGATGGTTTGATAGGCTTTGGCTAGCGTATGAAATCCTGTAACCTCAGTACTGAAGTATCATCCCCAACTGTCTGGTCGGAAAGGAGTATGAGGAGGCTCACTTGTATCACTGTACTCCTCAAACTTCAAATAGACCAGGAAAATAAATGTGAAGTTGCCACAGTCCTATAGGTTGAATTATCGACTATAATAGCCAGAACAATAACAAGAGCTTACATCGGTTACATACCATGCATGGTTCTGGGCACTTTACGTGTGTTCATTATTCTGCTTCTTGCATCAGCCCTATGAGGTAGGTGCTATTCTGCCATTTATAGGTGAAGAACTTTAGTCAGAGTGGTTAAGTAATTGGCACAAGGTCACAGGACTGGTTCAGTGGCTCAACCCAGATTTGCACTAGGCAGCCTGCCTTGAGACCTGTACTCCTAACTATTAGGCAGGAGTAACATGCATTATCATTGGCTATCTGCCCATATCCAAACTATGGCTTGCATTCCAAGTCACCATGCTTACAAGGATTTTTTTTTTTTAATACGTGAATACTTTTAAAAGGTATTAAGAATTTGTGACAGTCTATTTGAAACTAAGGACGGTTCCTTGCATGTAGTTCAATTGCTTAACTAGCAAGCAGATGTGGAAAGATTTGTGTGGCTAGTGGCCTGGGTTCTGGCCCCGGTTCTTCTGTTAGCTAGTCTCGTACCTAATCATTCTGGAAGCCGGTTCCCTCACTTGTAAATGCAACAAATACTGAGCACCTCCTCTGTGCCAGGCACTGCGTTTGCTGCTAGAGAAACAGTGATTAACAAGTCGATGCCTCATTATGACGACCGAGAATGTCAAACGAGGCAATCTGTAAAGTCCCTTCGGGAACTAAGCGTAATCAAAGCCAGCAGTGTTCTAGACGCATTCTCCAACAGTCGGGTGCTGACGAAACGGTCACTTGACTCACTAGGAAAAATGTATAAAGCCTGGACTGGAAGCTGACTCAGAAATGAACTTCTTTGTGACCACAAATCTTCCTCCGTCATCTCCCAGTTGCTAATGCAAATCATCTCCTGGGCAAGACTGATGGAATGTATCCTCCCTACTTGGTGCAGGCCCTGGGACCAAAAAGCCATTGTGATTTTTATGCTGGCCTTCTTTCTTCCTACTTTCTGGCTTGGCAAACAGTTCCCTTTACCCACAGGGATTAATAGCTTTAACATATAGGGACAATCAGCCACGGAAGGAGGCATTTAGTAACCAAAAAATTGAGATAAGTGGGCAAACAGAAGTCATGTTGCTGAAAGCTCAGATCTATTGATTTTCAATCAAGAGGATCCAAAGGTAGGACGCCTAACTGACGCCACCTTCGTTCCAGCCAAACCATCCAGGAGAAATCGGACATATGTAGCCTAGACCCTTTCTTCCTGCTTTCCTTGGGAGTGACCCTGTCCACAGGGACCCCGTATCTTTCTCTGTCCCTCTAGGTCATAAATGTTAGGGAAGGCCCCTCTTGTGAGCACATTCTATCTGTGTCCTACAATTGGATCTCTCTGACTGAGCAAAGAGTCTGTGTGTGGAAGTGACTTGAGATGGGGCAAGGGTCAGACGACCCTGGATAACGATGTCCTTCCATAGGTTACGTACTCGAAATCAAGAGCCACTGACTGAAAGCTGCCAAGTTTTATTTAGTTTTGTCACCAATCTGCATAAAAGAAGAATCAGAATGTCATTTTGCATTTCACATCTATATACTCACACATCTAAACCGTCCCTCATGTATTCATATCCCCTCATTTACAGATGGGGAAACTGACACCTCGAAACATGAAGCAATATGCCCAAATCACACTCCCTATCAGAAGCAGAGTGGATGCTGCTGTTTCTCAAAATAGAGGAGTCTAATTCTGGGAGAGGGAGAAATCTCAGGTTTGGGTTTAATATAGTTAATTTCTCTGAATATTTTGCACAGAATGAGATCTAAGGTTCTGTACCTCCTAGCCTCCGATCCATGCTAATCTGCAAAGTGTCCCAGCTGCCAGCCCGTGCCGTGTTCACTCACACCGCCACCACCAGAAGATTCTTTTCTTTTTTTAACTTAAAATAAATGTTTATTTATTTTTGAGAGAGACAAAGACAGAGCGCCAGCAGGGGAGGGTTAGAGAGAGAGGGAGACACAGAATCCGAAGCGGGCTCCAGGCTCCCAGCTGTCAGCACCGAGCCCGATGTGGGGCTCAAACCCACGAACCGTGAGATCGTGACCTGAGCTGAAGTCAGAGGCTCCACCGACTGAGCCACCTGGGCGCTCCCACTAGAAGATTCTTTCAAGGCTTTGACTTCTCTCAGTAGCACCGAGTCATGAGACACACCACAGGCTGGCCAGTTGGAGCAAATACAGGAAAGCTATTTTGCTACAGGTAAAGTAAGGGCCTTTGAGGCGTCAGCTATATGAAGGCAGATGAAATATACTAGGGTGTGTGACCGACCCTGGGTCCTCCTTGAAGGAAAGTACTTCCGGTAATGTGAATGACCCAGTCCCGATGTGCTTGCAGCCAGTATCCGTCTCTGCTTCACGGACTGAGAAGTTCCATTTCTCATCCTGGTTCTGCCTTTTTATTTACCCTTTATTTGCAACTTGGACCAGAACTCTAGTCCTCTTTGAGTCCCACTAGACGGAGTACGTTAGAGGGGCAGAACACCCTCAGGCCCCTGAGGGGCAATGTTCTCCAGATTCATAGGACTCTCCCAGCTGCCCTGCTAATGACCGGTAAGCTACTCTACATGCTATTTTTGCCCCATTCTTGGCCCCATTTCTCTTATTGTCCACTCCTCCCTTTGCTTGGGTTCCAATGATCTCTTTTCAACCTTTGTCGAGCTGCACCAGCTAAATCAAAGCATCTCATCCTTCCCAATTGCAAGTACCAATTCCACTGTTTTTACACATTAACAAATCCAACCATATTCCCCAAATGGATTCCTCAGTGGTCGATGTTTTTTTTTTTTTTCTCCAGAAGACGCAGCAAGGACACAGACCAGGAGTTTCTTTCTCGTGCTTTAAGGAAACCAACATTGAGGAGGTGTGGGGTGCAGCTTGCTAGAAATATGGCTTGAACTGTGCTGGTTGTTGTTTGGCGGGGTTTCTCAGGGAACTTTTTGATGAGCTGGCACCCTTCTGAACTTGGCCTTAAGATCTGAATTAACCTTATTCACAGACCTCGAAGACAATATAAAATAGAAGCAAAATAAAGACCTTGAAGCAATATAACATATCGGCTGAAAGCAATTCCCTTCCATGGCTCTGGCTCCATTGCATTTACTTACGGATCACAGCTTCCTTCCCTTCTTATCCCAATAGGGTAAACAGCCATTTACCAGCTTTGCTTTTTGGCTTTAGTGGAAGCAGATCTTGATTGGGAGCAATCGAGGAGGCAGACAACTGAGAGACCATCTGTGTGCATAGCACAACAGCCCGAAAATTCAGACAGTAGATGCAGATCTGAACGCCACTAGATAGCTGCATAGCCA
This sequence comes from Panthera uncia, assembly GCF_023721935.1. Lineage (NCBI taxonomy): Eukaryota > Metazoa > Chordata > Mammalia > Carnivora > Felidae > Panthera > Panthera uncia. The sequence continues at coordinate 91,030,279 of NC_064817.1, forward strand.
ATGTCACAAAGGTGAGCCAAGTCTCCGAATATTCCATGCATCTCTCTTTGAAATACTCAGACTGGAATGGTATTTTACTTTGAGCCTGGTGGCTTCTCACTAAAGCCCAAAGAGGTGGCCGGGGTCAGCAGGCACAGCAAACGTCCCAGAGCGGGGAGAATCGCTCATGTAGATATTTGTGTCATGGATACGAGGCACGCAAAGTCATTTTGGTAACAGGAAACGGGATGACCACCAGCCTTATTCACTTGTGTAAGAACTGGCATTTATTTTCCACTGTGCTTTGGGGGGAATTTGTGAGATTTAAAAAGCGTACACACTGAAAGTTATGATAGTCTAAAACTCAATAAATAACCATACTTAATATTTTGGCAGATTTCCTCCTTTGTCTGTGGATCTAGTACCTAAATGAGATCACCCTGGGAGATTTATTATTTATTTATTTACTTAATCCAAAATGTGTTTATTGGGATAGTTTCCCGCTCATCTTTTTTTTTTTTTTTAACTTATTTGTTTACTTTGAGAGAGAGAGAGAGAGCAAGCAAGGGAGGGGCAGAAAGAGAGGAAGGCAGGATCCCAAGCAGGTTGCACCCTGTCAGCACAGAACCCAACTCGGGGCTTGAACTCGCCAACCGTGAGATCATAACCTGAGTGGAAACCAACCTATTGGCGACTGAGCCACCCAGGTGCCCCGCCCATTCCTCTTGATTCAGGGTGCTTTTAGGGCTGCTTCCATCTGAAGGAGCATCCCTCTGCAAGCCTTGCTTTTTCTCCTGCAGGTTGCCAGGGACAGCGGAGAAGCCAACACACAAAACTGCCATTTGGGCACGGCTTAAGATGGTGGTAGTTTTGGAGCATCCTGGGTACCTCGCGTCCATGAAGGAGGAGCTGGGGCTCTGCACCATAAGCTTCTTCCTGTGTTTCCTCTTCTCCTCTTCCCCGGGCGGGTGGAGGAGGCCCTTTGGGAGGGGATGTTCTCATGGGGAGATCATCACCGCCGGGAAGGGGGACTATAGGGAGCTTTTTAAAGCTTTTTATAGGGAGATTTTTTAAGAATTATAACATGGTAATAATTTCCCTATGTTGTACATTCCTTTTTTTTATTGAAAAAACCTTTTTAATGTTTTATTTATTTTTGAGTGAGAGAGAGACAGAGCGTAAGCAGGGGAGGGGCAGAGAGAGAGCGCGAGACATAGAATCCGAAGCAGGCGCCAGGCTCCGAGCTGTCAGCACAGAGCCCGACGCCGGGCTCGAACACACGGACCGGGAGATCGTGACCTGAGCTGAAGTCGGACGCTTAATTGACTGAGCCACCCAGGAGCCCCTGTATATTCCTTTTAATAATATCTTAGGGCATGTACAATGGCTCATCTCTCATACATGTAGCCTTTCCCCAACCTTTTGCTTTTATAAAACAGGTCATGAGCATTCTTGTGCATAAAAATTTTCCTGTATTTTGGATATTTTTTCTCCTAGGATAGATTCCAGAACAATACCATTGAGAAAAGACTTTGACCCCATGACATGACTGACTGGTGCATGGATGTTTTACTCTGTTCTTACAGGGGTTTGAACATACTTGATTAAATTATTTGGCCTCCGACCAGATGTTGGGCATCGCTCTGTTGGATCCTTAGTAAGCTTTTGTATTTCTCTTAAACTTGTCCTGAAACATCAGCTTTTGGATCTTAGTGACAAGATCACTAATTTCGTTATAAAGGGTGTAAGTAGTGTATGTAATTGATAGCAGGTTTTACTGAGTACATACTATGGATCAAGGGTTGTGCTAAAATTCTTATGTGAATAATTTAATGTTTTTCAAGATTTCATGACCATCACACGTGCTTGGATTTACAGTACAAATAATAGAATCTCAGAACGAGTAAGTCTTTAATGTCTCTGGGCTTAGTTACCTCTATAAATGGGACAAAAGTACTGGCCTTACCCAACTTACAGGGATAGTCTTAAGGAAATCAGAGTTTTACTAAAACTTTACAAAAGTTATGCAACTCCAAGTAAAGCAAGTTTTTAGTATTTTTAAAATTGGTTTATTGTAATTATTGGTAAGAAATACTTACCTACACCTTCTGCAGTGTTGAAAACTTGGGTAGCCTAGAGGCACTTGGGTAGCTCAGTTGGTTAAGTGTCCAACTCTTGGTTCCAGCTCAGGTCATGATCTCACGGTTTGTGAGTTCGAGCCCCACACCGGGCTTGGGGCTGACAGTGCAGAGCCTGCTTGGGATTCTCTCTCTCCCTGTCTCTCTGCCTCTCCCCTGCTCTCTCTCTCTCAAAAATAAATAAACTTAAAAAAAAAATCTTTGGTAGCCTAAATAAACCAATGTAATGAAAGCTGGGCTGGAGAAGGTGGGAATTTCATACTTCTTTATTTTTGAAACACATTATTAAATCATGTAGGGAAGATTAAAAAAATAGGCTAATGCATATATTAAGAATTATGGGATATTCACTCATATGAGTACTTTTGGAGACAAAACAGATGAACATAAGGGAAGGGAAACAAAAATAATATAAAAAGAGGGAGGGGGACAAAACAGAAGAGACTCATAAATATGGAGAACAAACTGAGGGTTGCTGGAGGGGTGGCGGGAGGGGGGATGGGCTAAATGGGTGAGGGGCACTAAGGAATCTATTCCTGAAATCATTGTTTCACTATATGCTAACTAATTTGGATGTAAATTTTAAAAAAATAAAAAATAAAATAAAATAAAAAGAATTATGGGATATTGCCCTTTTGTACTAGAAATTCTATACAGGAGTTGTTTGAGTACTAGAAGTTCTATATAGGGGTTGTTTGAGACTGCTTAGAGTTTATTGTGATGTTTGAGATATCACCTATCTTTATTTACCATCCCAATAACTGTAAGTAGGAAAGGAAACATAGACTTTATTACACTTGGGGGAAAATGATTGGACACGCCTTATTACATGGCATATCGGCAATGAAGTCAACTATTAATAATTCTGTTTAAATAGGTCCCGTGTCAGTTAACTACTGAAATTTACTGAGGAACTGATGTATAATAAAAGGGAAGTGAAGTTCAGGTAGACATTTGGGAAGAAGAGACTGAAGGTAGCCTGTTTCACTGGCCCCTCTAATAACTTGGAAAGCTAGGCCATGACTGGACATCTTTAAAAGTTGCTCTAATTAATCTTGGGTTGTCATAATCTCCCCCTTGCTTTTTGCCACCCACCTTCTTCCTCGTTCCTGTAATACTTTGTTGGCTTTTCCCTTCTGGTAGTTTTTGTCATTAACCCTTTGTGCCACTAAAGCTTCTTTCTGGAAAATAACTGTTTGGATCCTGGTCAAGCATACCCTCCCCGACTTGGGGTCCAAGGAAGAAGTTCCTCCTTTCCCTAGTCCAGCTCATCTTGTACTAACCTAACACAAAGGGCCTGTTGAAGACACTTCTGGGTCATAAAAGCCTCTCTTTTCAATTTTTAACTTGAAAGTTTTGAATGTAATACACCACTAAGCCTAGTAGGAAGATAAAAAACAAAACAAAACCCAGGAACAGGGGCACCCTGTGGCTCAGTCAGTTATGTCCGACTCTCAGTGTCGGCTCAAGTCACGATCTCACAGTTCGTGAGATCGAGCCCTACACCAGGTTCTACGTGGACAGCACGGAGCCTGCTTGGGATTCTCTCCCTCCCTGTCTCTCTGCCCCTCTACCTCTCACGGGCACGCTCTTTCTCTCTCGAAATAACTAACTAAGTAGCTAGCTAAATCAATAAATAACAGGGACAGTTTGGCAGGATTTTGATTTTGACCAAGAAACACAAAAGTGTATAAGGGTATGAACCTCACTGCTGTCTCAGATGTCTTTTGAAGGGTGGGCCCTGGGACCTTTTGCAAGAATATGTTGCCCGGGGTTCTCAGGGATGAAGACCAAGTAACGAGGCAACATAACTGCTAGGGACACATGTTTCTGTTGCCAAACTGACCTGTCCGTTACACAAACGTTTAACCAGTTTGTTACCGCGCAACCGTTTTGCGTATGCGGCGATAGGAAAGTCCTGAAGCTGTGCACCTCAAGGATAGAAGATTGTGTCTTTAGATGAGGGCTGGAGTCAGTTAATCCCAAGGACAAATACTTCAGAGTTGAGAGGGAAGAACCAAGAAGAATTGCATCGATTTGGTTGCCAACTAGTCATACAGAAAGACAAACCAACTTAAAGGGTGTTGTAATCGTGTGCATTGCCCAAAAGTCGGAATTTGCAAACAAGCTGAAATGATATTAAAAATAAATGTCATGGGGTAATCCTTATTTTTCCCGTCAGAGCTTTATCAGTCCTTGCCTTTTGGAGGGCCATCAAGGTGATTTAGTCTTGCTCACAAGGATAATATAGCACTTTGCAGTCAATGGATACTGTTCAGGGGCACCCGGGTGGCTTGGTCTGTGAAGCGTCTGACTTCGACTCAGGTCACGATCTCAAGGTTTGTGAGCTCCAGCCCCACATCGGGCTCTGGGCTGACAGCACGGAGCCTGCTTGGGATTCTGTCTCTCCCCCTTCTCTTCCTGTTTCTGCTGTGCTCTCTCTCTCTCTCTCTCCCAAAATAAATAAATAAACTTAAAAAAATCTATTAGAAAAATAAAAAAGCATATGAAATACTCCCAACGACTTAGGATTGTCTTAGAATTCATGCTCTTCTTCAATGAAAAATTTAAGCTATGCATGTATACGTATGCAGAATCTCTTTTGTGTTTTTGCTTAGACTGTCCCTTCTGCTTGGAATCCCAATCTTCTCTTGCCTTCCCAGCAAACTTCCGTTTACTCCTTGAGACTCAAATGTGCTTCCGGAAGACTTCCAAGACTTTTACAGAGAGGTAGTTGCCTCCTCTTGTGTATTCCCATAGCATTTTATCCATACCACTTATCATATTGCTATAATCGTGGGTCTCCTTGCTGCCTCCCCCACTAGCATGTACGGGTCTGGAGGAAAGGGACTACATTCTAGTTTTCTCTGAGCAGTTAGAAAAGAGTAAACGCTTGTCCAGTGTTTTTTGAATAAATGGATTACTACCTTAGATCTAACGGATTGTTGCTGGCACCTGTGTTTGCTGAGCTCCACGGGACCAGTGAAGGCAGTGTGGTCTGGTGCCAGGAAAGGGTAATTGAGTGGCGCCCTAAGTAGAGTCCAGAGTTACTTTTAACAGAAAAGGAAGCCAGCATGGTAATTTTCTAACCTGGCTGCAGATTAGATTAGAATCACATGGAGGACTTTCACAGCTCTCAATCCCTGGTCTCATCTCCGACCTTAAATCAGAATACTGGGGATGGGGCCCAGGCAGTGATAGTATTTAAGTCTTTCTGTGGGATTCTAACATGCAGCCAGGGTGAAGTACCACTGAGCTTGAACTTGAGGAGCCCAGTATTGCCAGGTAGTGTCCAAGCTGAAGTGGAAATAGGAGAGGAGATGAGGTATAACTACAGAGTCAAGAATTTGAATCCAGGAGTGAAATTACGGAGATAGACCCACGAAGCAGGGAGGAGCCCAAATCAGAACATAGAATAAAGGGCTGATTAATGCTAAGTTCCATAATAGCCAGATAAGAGTCAGAAGTTCGATGTGCAGAGATCAGAGATGGTCAGAGAGCAAGGTTTCTAAGTATAACAAACAGGTGCCGGAGATTGTACACTCCTTTTGAGCCATGGTTTGGGTCCATCGAGCTTGACTAATTTACAGGGTCTCACTTCTGCAGTCAAGGGGCTCCAAAACAAATTGGGTTTATTACAAAACCATAGGCTTTATATGCGCACACAGTCTGTCTTTCTCCAATTATTTGGCTCACCAGCCTTGGACATTTTTGAGAACTCAGGAAAATCCAATTTTCCACAAAAATTCTCCTTTGCCCCCTTTTCTTTTCCCCTTCTTCTTCCTTTTCTTCTTCTTCCTTTCTTCTTTTTCTTCTTCTTCTTCTTCTTCTTCTTCTTCTTTTTTCTTCTTCTTTCTTCTTCTTCTTCTTCTCTTTCTTCTTCTTCTTCTTCTTCTTCTTTCTTCTTCTTCTTCTTCTTCTTCTTCTTCTTCTTTTTCTTCTTCTTCTTCTTCTTCTTCTTCTTCTTCTTCTTCCTCTTCTTCTTCCTCTTCTTCTTTTTCTTCTCCCCCTCCTCCTCCTTCTTCTTGCTATTATTATTAATATTCGCTGCAGCAATCATGTCAGGTTAAAGTTGAGTGAAAGAACTCTGGGATACAAAGGTGCAATGAGTGTAATGCATTAAAAATATCAGCAGATTGACAAGTGCAGGTAATACTAGACAGTTGAAAAACAAGTTAAACAAGATAATTTTCTGTGTGTGCCACATACTTTGTTATATACAACATTTCCTTTGAAACATTTTATTATCTAATTTCACATGTATTTGTGTGAGATCTTTATTTATGCCTAAGTGGACTTATTTTGAGGTGCCTATCTCTACATACACTTCACAAGAAAAATTATTATGACACATATTGAGTCAAAATATTCCTCTTAGAGGCAAGATTTTTTAGGATTGCATGGAAAATACAAGATTCCTGATGTAAGACTCTCTCCTTTGATAGCTAACTACTTATTTGCCATGTTTTCTTAGTTTTACCATATTATTTTCCACGACAATAATTCAGACTTAGGGAAGTATTACAAAGACTTAGAAGTCAATGGACTTGGGAATAAGGAAATCACTGGTGATATAGCAGAAGGTAGTTTCAATGGCAATGGTGTCTTAGCCAGATTACAAGGTGCTGATGAGTAAGGGGGTGGTCACAAAGTATAAGCAAGAGAAATAAATTCTTGGTTTTTGACAAGTTTATAATGTTTTTCATTTATTTTTTAAAGTTTATTTATTTATTTTGAGAGGGGGGAGGGACAGAGAGAGGGAGACAGAGAATCCCCAGCAGGCTCTGCACTGTCAGGGCGTGGAGCCTGACGTGGGGCTCGAACCCACCAACCTCTAGATCATGACCTGGGCCAAAATCAAGAGTCGGACGCTCAACCGACTGAGCTACCCAGGTGCCCCTTGTCAAGTTTGGAAGTAAAAGAAGAGGCAAGGTTGGGTGGCAGCTAATGGAAGGAGTACTACTGAAGTAAATTTTTAGAGTATTTATAGACTTAGAAAAAAGAACTTGAAGAAATTATAGGTTAAAGATAAATATCAAGGGGGGGGGTCAGAGAGACTGCCAATTGTACCTCAGTATCTGTCCTCTCCTTCCTTAGTTATAGAAACCTCACGTAACGTTTTGAGTTTATTTATTTATTTTGAGGGAGACAGTGACAACGCGAGTGAGGGAGGGACAGAGAGAGAGGGAGAGAGAGAGAATCTCAAGCAGGCTCTGGGCTGCCAGCGCAGAGCCTGATGCGAGACTCAAGCTCACCAAACTGTGAGATCAGGATTGCAGCCGAAACCAAGAGACGGGCACTTAACCGACTGAGCCATCCAGGCGCTCCATGGTTTTTGTTTTTTATTTTTTTAATTCATTTATGCAAATTTAAGTTAACACACAGTACAGTATTGTTGGTTCCAGGAGTAGAACCCAGTGATTCATCAGTTACATATAACACCCAGTGCTCACCCCCCTGCCAAGTGCCCTCCTCAATGCCCATCCCCCGTTTAGCCCATCTCCACCTCCCCTCCTCAAACCTCATATTTTATCTGGGCATGTGCAAAGGTGTATTTCCCAATCCCCTTTGCAGCGAGGCGTGGCCATATAACGAAGTTCTGGCCTACGGGAGATAAGCAGAAGTGATGTGTGCGCTTCCGGAAAGTGTTCTTAAAAGGAAGGAGTGTGCCTTTTATCCTTTTTTCCCCTATTGGCTGGAATGTGGACCTAATGGCCAGAGCTATAGTTCTTGACCTATGAGATAGACTTTGAGGTGAAAGCAGTATGATGGGAATGGAAGAACAAGATAGAAGGAATCTGTGACCTGATGCTTGTGGAGCTAATAATATGCCAGTCCTGGGCTGCTTATGTGTATCTCAGAGGGATCTTTCATCTTGTCTAAAGCGCTACTGTTTTGGGTTTTCCATCACTTGCAGCTGAAGTGAATCCTAACTAATACAGCAGATAATTGATATTGGGATGGGATTGGAGTGAAAGCGATGGGTTTTACTCGATAAGGGGGAAGGATACGTGCCTTACCTGAGCTAGGACGGAAGGAAGAGAGAATATTAGAGAGTGAAGGAAATTTTAGATCAGTGATCCTCAGGGCGCTTGGGTGGCTCGGTGGGTTAAGCGTCTGACTCTCAAGTTTGGCTCAGGTCATGGTCTTCTGGTTTATGAGACTGAGCCCCGCGTCAGGCCCTGTGCTGATGGTGCGGAGCCTGCTTGGGATTCTCTCTCTCTCCCTCCCTCTCTCTCTCTGCCCCTCCCCTGCTTTCATGTGTGCACATGCATGCACTCTCTCTCTCTCTCTCTCTCTCAAAATAAAAAAATAAAATAGATCAGTGCTACTCAGATTGTGGTCCCTGAGCCAGCATCATCAGGGTCACCTGGGAACCTGTTAGAAATGCAAAATCTTGGGCTCCACCCCACAGCCACCGAATCAGAACCCTTGGACGTAGGGTCCAGAGATACGTGTTTTTAAGAGGATCCCCAAGTGATTTTTATTACAACTATTGAGGAGCACTGGTCTAAGCTTGGGCCACGGGGGCAGTGCATCTTTCGAGATGTGAATGACAATCCTTGAAGTTGTGCTGTGAATATGGCGAGATGATAATGTTGTGGATGATGATGACTTATCCAGGGTGTGGGTGGGAGAAAACTTCCACGAGTTGGAGGGTGTGTCTGTGGCCAAGCTAACTTGGCATTGCATTTTCACTCTGCTCCAGAATAAGGCAGAGCGAGACAAGTCGGGTTGTCATTGGCTCTCAAATTACTCTGAGTCCTTGACGTCTCCGGGTCGTCCACCCTTAGATGGTGAACGATTTGAAGGCACAGGTCTTGGATTGTTTGCATTAAGCCTCCAGATACGTGTGTCTGGTCGCTCAAATGCACGTAAACCACATATGAAGCAGAGCTGTTGCTGGTGTAATCCAACCAGTTTCCTATTCTCATTTTGGTTTTTTTTTTGGTTGGGTGTGGGAAAACATTGGAGAGTAAGGACCAAAAATTGCCTTCCCTTCCCCAGAACAATCTTACTTAGAGCCAGGGCTAAAGTTAGGGGCCCTAATCCCACACTTGTGCCTATTTCGATCTCTGTATTTCTCTGTTATCGAATCTTTTGTGTTGGGCTGTGGTCAACTTTGCAAAGACCATTTAAAACATCATAGGCCTGTAAGATAGGTGTAGATTTATTCACTTTTGCGCTGATATCCCCTCTGTCGTTTTTTTTTTTTTTTTTTAAAGACTTGCATAACATTTCTACTGCACTAACCCAAACTCTCCAAAAGTCCCTTACACATCCGATCACTACAAAATGCATAAAGCTAGAATTATACCGAGATACTTGCAAGTGAAAAGCGAAGAATAACGTGTAGATAAACTCAAACCTCCAAACTCTCGAAAGTTCCATTTGTCTTCGGCATGGGATTGGGGTAAAAAGTCAGCTGTTTGATTTGAATCAGTTTACTCATCTCGTTTTGCCATAAACAGTATATGGGGACATGTCAAATCTTAATTAATATGGCAGAAGGAACAGGAAGATAAGGAAGAAAAATTATTTTGTTTATATGAAGCTATTTTGGTCACAAGGCAGAAAAAAAAAAAAAAAAGGAAAGGAAAGGAAGTCTGACCTATGGCTAATATCTATTTATTCGTGATCATAATCAGCTTCTTGTCCTAAGTTTCTATGTATATAGGATTTAGGCTGTTATATAATTGCCATGATGCCCATTAAGATAACATTTACTTTTATTAGTATTTTAATTCAATCCTTTGCTAACTTAAGCAGAGGGCTTTGGTAGCCAAATGTACCTCAATTGAAATCTATACGTCATGGGAAATGCATAGTAACCTAAATAAAAACTCCAAATGTGGTCCTGATGGCCTCCTTAGACCCAGGAAATATTGTTTCTTAGGAGGGACTCCTTTGTAACAGGATCATTCCTCACCGAGCCGTACAAAAAGTGCAACCAAAACCAAAAAAAAAAAGTTTCAAACGAGTTTGAATGGAGTTCTTTCCAGTGTCTGGTCTAATAATGCTGGTGACACATTTCGTGTGTTTCACTATAGACAGAAAGACATTTAGTAAAGCACTGAGGCTCCAACAGAAAAAAAAAAAAAATGCGACAATTACATCTTCAACCAGTGACTCTAGATATTGGCCGGAACCCATGTGCTCAGAGAATTTGTCACAACTATGACAACAATATTTAATACCGAGTGTTCCTTTCTTCTGGATAGGGCTAGAAGCTTTACATGAATTATCTCCTGTAAAGCCTCAGAGCACCTGGAGGAAGTAAGAGCTATAATTATTCCTACTTTACGGATGAGCAAACCAAGGCGCAAGGAGCCCAAGGCCACAGAGCTGTTCCCACGCAGAGCCAGAATTGGAATCTGCCTTTTTCTCTTTCTAGAACCCTTGATTTTATCCACTACAGGCATACCTCTTTTTCTTGTGCTTCGATTTATTGTGTTTAGCAGACACTGTGGGGTTTTTTTTCTTAACAAATTGAAGGTCTGTGGTTTGTGTCTCTGTGTCACATTTTGGTAATTCTTACTATATTTCTTTAAACAATTTTTTTAAATGTTTATTTGTTTTTGAGAGAGAGAGAAAGAGAGAGCGTGAGCGGGGGACAGCAGAGAGAGAGACAGGGAGACAGAGAATCCAAAGCAGGCTCCAGGCTCTGAGCCGTCAGCACAGAGCCCGATGTGGGGCTCCAACCCACGAACCATGAGATCATGACCTGAGCCGAAGTCGGACGCTCAACCGACTGAGCCACCCAGGCGCCCCCTCACTATATTTCAAACGTTCTCATTATTTTTATATTTGTTACAGTGATCTGTGATCAGTGATTATGACTCACAGAAAGCTCAGATGATGGTTAGCATTTTGTAGCAATAAAGCATTTTTAAATTAAGGTCTTTGTATTGTTTTGTTTTGTTTTGTTTTGTTTCGACATAATGCTGTTGCTGTACCACATGGAAGCAAATAAATACACTGTTAATTCTATTTGGTGATTCTATTTGACCAAGTGGCTGACCAGATACTTGGATAGGGCAACCGAACTGGCCAGCCAATTCAGTCCCAATGGCCAATCTGGTGATTCACAGGATAAGGCAGCCTGAAGACTGCACAGAAGTTTTACTGTAATTCTTTAATGGTGCTTGCGTGGTAGATATGCTGTATGGCTGTTTAGGAGGAAAAATTGCTGTTTCTCTCCTTTTTAAAAATTTATTTTGAGAGAGAGTGGGCGGAGGCAGAGAGAGAGGGAGGGAGAGAATCCCGATGTGAGGCTCGAACTCACGAACCCGTGACATAATGACCTAAGCTGAGGTCAAGAGTTGGAGCTTAACCAACTGAGCCACCCGGATGCCCCTAAAATCGCTGTCTCTTTCTTGCGTGAAACACTCAGGCCACTGTTTGGGGGAAGGTGGTAAATTCCGCTTCAGGCCGCACTGCAGATAGGTTCTGGCGGAGAACATCTTTTCGAGGGCAGTAATCTTTCTGTTTTTTATTTTAGTCTGTTTTGTTCTGGAACCATGCTGTCCAATATGGCAGTCACCGTGCTCATGTGGTGAGTGCAGCTGAGATGATGAAATACACACCGGTTTTGATTTCATACAGAAAAACATAAAATATCTGGATTTTAATATTGATTATGTGTTAAAATGGTGATACTTGGGATATGTGGGTTAAATAAAACGTGAGTAAGATTAATTTCACAGCTGTCCGTTTTTGCTTTCTAAATGTGACTTCTAGAGATCTTTTTTTTCTTTTAAAATTTATTTATTTAAATTCAAGTTGGCTAAGGGGCGCCGGAGTGGTTTAGTCGGTTAAGCGCCCGAGTTCCCCTTGGGTCCTGATCTCACGGTTTGTGGGTTTGAGCCCCGTGTCAGGCTCTGTGCTGACAGCTGGGAGCCTGGAGCCTGCTTCCGATTCTGTCTCCCTCTCTCTCTCTTCCCCTCCCCCACTCATGCTCTATCTCTCTCTGCCTCTCAAAAATAAATAAACATTAAAAAAATTATCATATATATGCTGCCTCCATGCAGCCTTTTTCTTTGTTCTCCTCCTACACTTGACTCTCTTCTTTTTTTGTAAAATTTACTTATTTATTTTGAGAGATTGAAAGAGTGCACATGGGAGAGGGGCAGAGAGAGGGTAAGAGAGAGAATCGCAAGCAGGCTCCGCACTGTCAGCAGTGAGGAGCCCGACACGGGGCTCAGTATGGGGCTCAACATGGGTCTCGAACCTGGAGAACTGTGAGATTGTGACCTGAGCCGAAATCAAGAGTTGAATGCTTAACCAACTGAGCCACCCAGGCGCCCCATCGTTTGACTCTCTTCTGAGGCCTTCATTCCCCCTCCTTAATGCCTCCCTTTCACAGCATCCCCCTTAACACGTCCTAACCTGTCTTCACAATTTACATTGTGAATTGTGTCCTTCCTACGCGGTCTTCCTCTTTAGTCCTGGGCTCGGCTTCCAGCTAAGCACACTCTTCCTTAGCAACCAAGTCATGTGTATGGTGCATTTCTTCCATGTCTTGTACCATGCCAACCACCACGGAACATACTGATAACTTGTTTTGGCAGTTGTCCCCCAGTGGGGGACAAATGTGAAATGTTTTCGCGACGTTTCCGTCCCTGAGTTCATTTTACTCTGTAGACTCTTCCTGTCTTGTTCTTTTTTTTTTTTTTTTCTGGGAACTTATTTTTCCAGGGATTTTACATAATTTTCAAGGCACTTTTTAAAAAGCAACAGCCTTGGGGCACCTGGGTGGCTCAGTCGGTTGAGCATCTGATCTTGCGGTTCGTGGGTTCAAGCCCCGTGCCTGGCTCTGCGCTGACAGTGTGGAGGCTGCTTGGAATTCTCTTTCTCCCGCTCTCTCTGCCCCTCCCTCACTTGCTCTCTCTCTTTCTCTCTCTCTCTTAAAAAAAATGACATTTCGCTGCCAAATGCAAGGCAACAGGTAAAGTCTTGCTAAAAATCATATTATATATAGAAGAAAGCTATGCTAAAGTTTAGAGGAGTTCAACCAAACTGTTCCATATTTCAAGCCTACAGATCCAGACTTGTACAAGTAATATATATCGATTTATTGCCAAAGCCAACCTCCAGGCTTGCTAGCTTCTGAACAGAGCAAACGTCATTTCAGTAGCCTTCCTATATGCGTCTAGTCCAAACTGATCTCCCCAGTCTATGGAAATTTATCGCGTTTATGATCTAAACCAGAGGGCCTCTCCCACGTATCACACGTGATTGATGGATTCACTTATAAGACAAACTTCCACGGATTTGGTGAGGCTTATGAACAATTTTCGATAAGCTAGCAACGACTTTCTCTTTCACTCAAGAAAGCATATTGGATTCATTTGAGTAATATTATTAAAGCAATTACCTTAAAATTGGCCCTTGCTGGTTAAAGAGTACTTTTCACAGGCTGACACATTTTTATTGGTACTAAATTCTTTGTGACACTCTTTATGGCTGATCATGACACCGTGTTCAGAAGCTGCTGACCTAAACCCAAAAGCTTAATGCTTTATCTAGTTTTGTTTTCAACAAAATTGCAGCTGTCCTGGAGGCAGGAATTGTATCTAATGTATACCTGATACTTAATAAATTTTATTTTATTTTATTTATTTTATTTTATTTATTTATTTTTTAATTTTTTAACATTTTGTATTTTTGAGAGAGACAGAGACAGAGTGCAAGCTGGGGGGGGGGCAGGGGCAGAGAGAGAGAGGGAGACACAGAATCGGAAGCGGGCTCCAGGCTCCGAGCTGTCAGCACAGAGCCGGACGCGGGGCTCGAACTCACAGATCGTGAGATCATGACCTGAGCCGAAGTCGGACGCTCAACCGACTGAGCCACCCAGGCGCCCCAATAAATTATATTTTAGACAGATGGTATTCCTAAATATATAGATCCAAGTGTAAATATAAATGTATATATAAATTTTATATAGACACTCACGACTTTAGTTGAGCTAGAGAAGAAATTATTAAGCCAGGAGCGACTAGAAAAGAAAAGTGTACGTTTTTTATAGTCTCAAGACATTACTTTTATTAAAGGAAGACAGAGGTTTGACATTGATTTCGCCTTTGTTGCAGCTTCTACATTACTGGTTTAGAATCAAGAAATGCCGTGTTTCTGGATTCCTCATGGTGCACTCCACGGCCGGCGCTCCAATCGATGCTGATTAAAGTAAACTAAGTGGAGGTTCATTGTTCACTCTATGGTTTCCAGAAACCTTCTGCCCAAGTCTGGAATGGCTTCTTTCCACACATGACTTAGGGTAGATTCCCTCTTTCCTTCCATCAGTAGTCTCCATTAGACCTAAGTGTCCTAAAATGTTTTGTAGATTGGATTCTTCCAAAAGCAAACTCTGAGACAGAGGTAAGCATTCAGGAAGTTCATCAAGCGGTGCTCTCAGGATCAACAACTGTGCAAGGGAAGAGAAAAGAAAGAAGGGAAATAAGAAAAGAAGGAAGAAACCAACAGCGGTCACAGAGAGAAGTTCAACTGTGAAACAGTCCCAGCAAAGGCCTCAGCCATGCCAAGGCGAGCTCTGAAACTGGGATCTCCTTTAGAGTCATCCCACATTGTGATGAGCCGTCAGGGCTTTCTACTTCCACCTTGACCAGTCGTGGATGCATGCGGTCCCTGGGAAAGGGTTGTGAACTTGGGAGACGCAGTTCTCTGTAGCTGATGATGTATCTGGAGAGGACTGGCAGCTGAGTGCAGTCAGCCCCCCATTCCTACAAGCTGGGGAATAAACCCTTTGGTCCTTAAGTGGAATCTGAGGTGCGTTATAACATCCACTACGAAGGTCTTTCTTGAATTAATAATTACCCCTGTGGTCAAATTAGTTTGGCAAACGCTAGGCTAAACAGGTTTCTTTACCGGAGGAGTTCTTAGAAATTTAAGTATGCTGGTATGCAAGGTGAATGTCCAATGGGGGAATAGAACATGGAAAAGATAGCTCTATTATCTCAGATTTCGTCTCGATGGTCCAACGTAGCAAATAACCTACCTTGATTCAACTATTAGTAAGGTCTGTTGCCCTTGATCAGAGTGCTATGGACTATTAAGTCCGATCCACAGCTAAATCAAGCAGGACTTATTTCTTAATGAAAGTCTAGCTTAGTATGGAGACAAATGTTTGCTTTATTGTTGACCATATTTCTTCTCATTCTAACGGGTTTCATTCCGATGGGTTTATGGGCTCGATGTGTTTTTGGAAATTGACATGGTTGACCATAAACGCAATGTTGCTTTCAAGAAAAATTCATCATGGAATACTATTGCTGTATGATACAAGAAGGCCTTGAAAAGAATTCAGAGTAAACTACGACTTTTCTTAGCCTGATTTCATGTCAACTTTCACACCTCTGTGATTATCGACTCTATTGTTAAATCTGTTTTCTCACTGTCATCTTCTTGAAATAGTTTCCACCTCGGGATGTCTGCTTTACCTGACTTTCACATAAATCAATTTAGATTAAGTTAGAATCAGACAAGAGGCAGTTTCAGGAATGAAAAAGAAACTCTTCACTGAAATATACTAACTATCTGTATTTGAGAACATTCATGGACAGGAAGACATAACACTTTAAGAATACACTTTGAAAAGTTAGAGAGAAATATTTACCTTCAGAAGTGGCAAAGAAGGTCCTGAATGCCCACTGTGATCTGAAACTACTTTTGTTAGAAGTATCGTGACACTAAGTTTTCTCAAAGTCGGTAAGAAAGAACATGTGGCTTTGAACACGAATTTTCAGTATCACACAGGTGTGAGCGTGTGTGTAGGAGTGTGTGTGTGTGTGTGTGTGTGTGTGTGTGTAGAGGGATAGAGAGAGAAAGAGAAAATTTATTTAGAGGTAATCTATATTATACTATAGGATACTAGACTATACTATATTATGGTATACTAGCATAACATATTTTATGTTACACTAGAATAATCTAGATTATACTAAACCATATATTATGGGAGTTTACTAATGGGATAAGTTTTGGCTAGAGGAATCATTATTTTCTATTTCAAAATGAATTCCTATGCTTTACAGTCCTAATATGCTGATTTTTGGTTTATCAGTGTTTATTTGAACCTTTCTGTCAACCTGAGCTTCTCAATCTTGGGCAGTAGGATTTTGTTTCATTTCATTCTTTTTACTAAAATAGTGTCAGTCCCTCTTCCTGACCAAGTCTTTCATTTTAAAAAATGATTCCTAAAAAAAAAAAAAGACTCCTTAGAGTGGAATTTTTTAAGCTATATTTGACAACTGCAGGAACTGACTGGAGGGGGGCGGGGAGTGGAGCTTAATTGAACTCCGCTAAATAGAAAAGCAAATAAAGTTCCTTGTTCAGAAGTACCCTGGCTTGGGGCGCCTGGGTGGCGCAGTCGGTTAAGCGTCTGACTTCAGCCAGGTCACGATCTCGCGGTCCGTGAGTTCGAGCCCCGCGTCAGGCTCTGGGCTGATGGCTCGGAGCCTGGAGCCTGTTTCCGATTCTGTGTCTCCCTCTCTCTCTGCCCCTCCCCCGTTCATGCTCTGTCTCTCTCTGTCCCAAAAAAATAAACAAAAACGTTGAAAAAAAAAAAAAAAAAATTAAAAAAAAAAAAGAAGTACCCTGGCTTTTGAAGATACCCGAAACCAAATAAACTACGTTTTAAGGAAGTACAAGAGGGTTTGTAAGAATAAATGAATTATTTGTGCCCTATTAAGATGTGCTTTTCAGAAGTTTGGCAACCTATTCTTCTCCAGTCAAAAATGACTTTAAAAATTTTTTTTAAATGTTTATTTATTTTTGAGAGACAGAGACAGAGTGTGAGCAGGGGAGGGGCAGAGAGAGAGAGAGAGAGAGAGAGACAGAATCCAAAGCAGGCTCCAGGCTCTGAGCTGTCAGCACAGAGCCCGACGCGGGGCTCGAACCTACGAACCACGAGATCATGACGTGAGCTGGAGTCGGAGGCTGAACTGACTGAACCACCCAGGTGCCTTACCAGTTGCTGCTTTTAATCAAGTTTTGATTAAACTAGTTTTGGATATAGATGCAATTTGCTTCATGTTCATATTTGGTTGAATGATGAGATTGAACTTCAATTTAGATGTAAACCAATTATGAATTTCATAGGATGTGCCCCACCCTGGGCTAAGCGCTACACGGAACCTAAAGCCATTGTATCAGAAGGCTCTCGTCCACCACTGTGATGGATAATTTTATGTGTCAGCTTGGCTGGGCTAAGGGATGCCCACATACCCGGAAAAAAACATTATTCCTGAGTGTGTCTGTGAGGCCGTTTCTGGGAGAGATTAGGACTTGGGTTGGTAGACTGAGTAAAGGAGGTCACCCTCACCCAAGCGGGTGGGCATCAGCCAATCAGTTGAAGACCAGAAGAGAGGTCTTCAGAAAGGAGGAGGGAGGGGGAAATTTCCTCTTTGCCTGAGTTGGAACATCCATCTCTTCCTGCCCTGTATCATCCGTGGCTCCCGGCTCTTGGGCCTTTGTACTCAGATTGGGACTTCAACCATTGACCCTCTCTCTGGTCCTCAGGACTTCAGACTCTGACTAAATCGTGCCATTGATGTTCCTGGGGCTCCAGCTTATGGATGGCAGATCATGGGACTTGTTGGCCTCTACAATAGCATGAGCCAATTTTACTATTATATCTATTAGAGAAATGTAAAATTTATATGTAAATATGTAAATGTAAAGTACCTACGGATATGTCTTATTTGATTATATATATGTGTATATACATCCCATTGGTTCTGTTTCTCGGGAGAACCCCGACTAATATAACCATTTAGTCACAACTCCTACTGTCCAAGTAAAGCCAGGGTAGCTCCCTACGCTTGCCCCTTCCCAGACTTACCTTGACCATGCCACACAATTTCTAGTTTTCAATGCATTTATCTTAGTGGCTTGTGACAACCTCATGCTGTGGGATGGGAGAATTCATGGTCACCAATTACGTTGCCAAAGACCAGTGAACATATAGGATTAGGTTCTTTGGTTAAAGATACAGCCTTATTCTCCCCCCAATGGCCAGTCCCTTTTCCCAAAACAATTTGATATTTAAACACTGATTTTATCTATTTATTTTTTAATTTTTTTAATTTTTATTTGTTTTTGAGCGAGCGAGAGAGACAGAGCATGAGCTGGGGAGAGACAGAGAGAGAGAGGGAGACACAGAATGTGAAGCAGGCTCCAAGCTCCAATGCTGTCAGCACAGAGCTCAAAGCGGGGCTTGAACTCACAAACTGTGAGATCATGACCTGAGCTGAAGTCGTCCGCTTAACTGGCTGAACCACCCAGGTGCCCCTATTTATTTATTTTAAAGGTGTATTAATTTTGAGGGACGCATGGTCAGCTCAGCTGGTTAAGCGTCTGACTTTGGCTCAGGTCATGATCTCGTGGTTCATGAGTTCAAGCCATGTGTCAGGCTCTGTGCTGACAGCTTAGAGCCTGGAGTCTGCTTTTCTTTTCTTTTCTTTTCTTTTCTTTTCTTTTCTTTTCTTTTCTTTTCTTTTCAGTGTTACAGTTTATCTATTTTGAGAGCGCACACAAGCACAAGCAGGGGAAGGGCAGAGAGAGAGAATCCCAAGTAGGCCCCGCACAGGCAGCTTGGAGCCCAACTTGGGGCTTGAACTCATGAACTGTGAGATCATGACCTGAACTGAAATCAAGAGTCAGATGCTTAACCAAGTGAGCCACTCAGGTGCCCCTACACACTGATTTTAAATATCACATCCTCTATTAAATTTCCGAGTCATTAGCATCTATTTTTAGACTCTCTCTTAGGTTTCACTACTCTGTCTATCTCTTCGTTCATGGTGTGAAAATGTTTTAATTAGTTGAGCTTTATAATACATTAAAAAAAATCTGCTAAGGCTAGTTATCGCTCTGGTGGGTATTATCTTCAGTATTCTTCTGGCTATCGTCATGTCCTCATTTGTGTGTGTGTGTGTGTGTGTGTGTGTGTGTGTGTGTTTGATTTTGAGAATCAGCTTAGCTGGTTCCAAAAATATCCTTTAAGTATTTGTATTGGGATATGTTAAATGTATAGATTATTTTAAGGGTTTACTTTTCCGGTCCATGAACCAGGTATAAGGTGTGCATTTAAATTTACTTATACTTCTTAACTCAGGTTTAATGTTTTCAGTAAAATTTTGCATTTCTCCTTGCGCATTTATTATAATTTTTCTAGATGTTTTCTCTTTTAATTTTTAATTATTTCCATAGCTATGTTTACATTACCTTTCGCATTCTTTACTTCCTATTATTTGTTACTTCTCTGTATTACACTTGACTAGTATTTCTTCTGTTCTCTAAATCATAAGTTTCTGATTTAATCTTTACTAATTCTTTATTTCTGTTTTCTTTGGATCTGTTTTGTCCTTTGCTAGCTTTTTGAGTTATAGTCTAAGTAATGTATGCTTTCATTCTTCATATTTAATAAGAAGAATATTTATAGCTATGAATTATTGTGAGTACAGCTATGGGAATAGTCCATACTTTTGATATGTTGTTTTCTAAAGCACTGGGTTTCTAAATCATTGGTAATTATTTTTAGAAATTATTGGTGTAATTATAGTACCTTTCATTTTCTTTTCTGAGCAGTAAGTTACTTAGAAGTGCATTTGTTATTTTCATAACTCAATTTTCTGGAATTTGTGTTGATTTCTGCCTTACTGCATTGTGGTCACAGAATGGGATCTGTGTGTTTTGTGCTTTGGGGACCTGATCACAGTCTAATCAATCAGAAGGAAGTTGCGCTTTTATTGTGGAAGGTACAATGTTCAATATCTAATAAATTACCTTGTATTGTTCTTATTTATATTATTTATCCTTATGCATTTGACAGACATGATTTTTTAGTTTTTTTTTCATTGAAGTGTAGTTGACCCCCAATGTTACGTTAGTTTCAGGTGCACGACATAGTGATTTGACACCTCTGTGGGTCATGCTGTGCTCACTACAAGGGTAGCTGCCTTCTATAGACAGGTGGGATTTAAAAATCTGACTCTGCCATTTACTGATTGTGGCCCTGGACAAATTACATAATCCTTCCCTGCTTCCTCATTGAGTTGAGTCTAGTTCATGGACTGTTATGAAGGTTATACAGTTTAGTGTATAGTGTTTTGCATGCTGAACATAGAACATAGAACATAGTGTGCTTTGGGGCGCCTGGGTGGCTCAGTCGGTTGAGCCTCTGACTTCGGCTCAGGTCATGATCTCACGGTTCGTGAGTTCGAGCCCTGCGTCGGGCTCTGTGCTGACAGCTCAGAGCCTGGAGCCTGCTTCCGATTCTGTGCCTCCCTCTCTCTCTGACCCTCCCCCATCCATGCTCTGTCTGTCTCTGTCTCAAAGATAAATAAACATTAAGAAAATTTAAAAAAAAAAGAACATAGTGTGCTTTTATCTAATAATTATTTATTCATATTTTTTCCACTGTCTTATTTTGATTTTTCGAGTTTATTTATTTTGAGAGACAGAGAGTGAGCAAACAGGGGAGGGGCAGAGAGAGAGGGAGAGAGGGAGAATCCCAAGCAGGCTCCACACTGTCATCGCCGAGCCCAATGTGGGACTCGAACCCGTGAACCGTGAGATCGTGACCTGAGCCGAAATCAAGAGTGGGACGCTGAACCGACTGAGCCACCCAGGCGCCCCTTATTCTGATTTTTAACCCAATGTGAAGATTTTTGTTTTCTAATAGGTGAATTTAAGTCTGTAAGTTTTGTTGTCACTTTAATGGTTTCTCTTTCTTTTCTTCCTTACTGCTTTCTTTTCTTCTTTTTTTTAATTTAAATATCATTTAGTTAATGTATAGTGCAATATTGGTTTCAGGAGCAGAATTCAGTGATTCGGCACTCCCATACAACACCCAGTGCTCATCACAAGTGCCCTCCTTAGTACCCATCGCCCATCTCGCCCATCCCCCACCCACCCCGTTCCCTCAACCCTCAGTTTGTTCTCTGCCGTTAAGAGTCTCTTGTGGTTTGTTTCCCTCTCTCCTCTTTCCCCACCCTTCCCATATGTTCATCTGTTTTGTTTCTTAAATTCCACCTATGAGTGAAATCATGTGGCATTTGTCTTTCTCTTGACTTAGTGACTTATTTTGCTTAGCCTAATACAACTTTAGCTCCATCCACGTCATTGCAAATGGCAAGATTTCATTCTTCTTGATGGCTGAGTAATATTCCATCATATATGTGCCACACCTTCTTTAACCATTCATCAGTCTTTCTTTCCTTCCTTCCTTCCTTCTTTCCTTCCTTCCTTCCTTCCTTCCTTCCTTCCTTCTTTCCTTCCTTCCTCTTTCTTTCTTTCTTTCTTTCTCTCTCTCTCTTTCTTTCATTCTTCTTTTGCTTTCTCTTTCTTTCTGTTGTTTTCTACATTTTGCCGTATAGAGCATGCTCTGACATGTTTTTCTTCAGTGATTTTGAATGTACGCAGTATGTTTACCTTTAGGCACTGTTTAGATCCGAATCTGAAGTTTGAGACTGAAAGTAGAGAAGACACCTGATCACTAGATGAGAGGGGATCAGAGAGGCTCCGAACAAAATGCATCAGTGTTTACCACCTGTACCAAGCAAGACTCTCTCAATGGAGTGAAAGTGAGATGTGCACTTTAAGACAGCTGTGTGGGGTTTTGTGGCAAAGGACAGAATGCGGTATTTTAAGTGAGACCATGAGTTTTTTGGCACAGCCTGGAGTAGACTCGTCTTAGCTTGGCAGTTTATTGCACGAAAGTTGCCTTTCAAGTGTCTCCTGAAAGGGGCAGTACATTCTGAAAGGAGCAGGGTTTGTTTTTTTTTTCTTTTTCCTTCAACTCCCTGGGCTTTGGAGCACCTTCTCTAAGGATCTGTAGGCTTCCCTTCTGTTGAAGAATCGATGTGAGCAGATAGTACAATTACAATTTTTTTAATGTTTTATTTATTTATTTATTATAACATTTTTTTAATGTTTATTTTTATTTTTGGGAGAGACAGACAGAGAGTGAGTGGGAGAGGGGCAGAGAGAGACAGGGAGACAGAATCGGAAGCAGGTTCCAAGCTCTGAGCTGTCGGCACAGAGCCCGACGCGGGGCTCGACCTCACCGACCGCGAGATCGTGACCCGAGCTGAAGTTGGACACTCCACCGACTGAGCCACCCAGGCGCCCCAATAGTCCAAGTTTTAAAAAGCCATCCTGATAATAATTCGTGATGTTTACATGTAGCGCTTCTTCATCTGTCCCGTTTGATGCGTATGTGAAATATCATGAAATAGGGAAGGGCGGGTGTGATCGCTCATATTTTGCCAGCAGAGAAACCGAGGCTCAGAGAAGAGACAACTTCAGCCGGCTTTTGTGACTCCTTCAAGCAAGACTCTCAAGATATACTGGATGTGATTGCAAAGGGTCAGAAACCTCCCACCCTGGCTGGGACTAAAATTGCCTAATGCCTGCCTCTATGCTTTTGCTTGAACGCTCCCCTAGCTTCTCTCCAGATCCGGGCCATTATCTCTTTCTGCACTGGGCTTAAAATTCTTTTTTGCCAAGAACACCCAAACGCTGTCAACCTGGGGCGACTCGGGTCACGACATTATCGTGCTAGGCATGCTGGCGTCTCCTAGCTTTACAGCACGACCTGGGGAAAGTCCGACAGACGGTGGACGTTCCCTCCGCTTACTAGAATGTCATCTTCCATACCCACAGTCATTTGACCTCTTGTTGCCTCTTTCTCATCGGTAACATACAATAGCTAATATTTGTTGAATGCTTTGCATGCATTGTCTTTAATCCTTACAGTACATACGCAAGGGAGATCGTATTTCCTCTTAGTAAAACAAGGAAACTGGGATTCAAGCGGTTAAGTGATTTATCCAAGATCACTCAGCAAATGGTAGCACCTGGATTTGAAGCCAGCTCTCTCTGAATAGAAATCCCATACTTTTTCCAAAATGCCGGAGGGTGTCCTAAGAATACTGACGTCTCAGTGCTATTCGTAGGGACAGACAAAATTAGGCTTGCAAATGACCTAGCACAGGGCCTTGTTCATTTGTTCTTTCCTCTCTTTCCTTACCGTTGTCCCACAAGCCACAGCGTTAGGAGCTGTTCAATTCTCTTTCATTTTCTTGCCCAAATAGTTTTCAGCCATAGCGTATCAACTTACAATTACAGGTAGGAAATTAGTTCCCTTACCATTTAAGAATTTCTTGGCATGAATTGCCATATTTCATCATTTCTGAAATGCATTTTTTTTCACATTTTAGAAGCTCTGACATCAAGATGAACCTTAAAATCTCTGGTGCCTTGTAATTATAATTGACTGTGTCCTTCCTTCCTTCCTTAGTGGCACGTAGAATAATACGTCTTAGAATCAATGGCTTCTCAGAGATCATGAAATATGATATGTACAAGTCAATGCATTATAGGTATAGGGCATATTTTATGAAATCTAGCCTCTTTTTAGAAACTGTCACAGAATTATAGAAATAAAATTCTGTGTGCATTTCCTTGATGAGGGAACTGAAGCTTAGAGAGGAGGGATGTGATTTTTCTCAGTTTCATGGAACTTCTAGGTGACAGAGGCAAGAATACCGTGTAACTTTCTGAATTTCTATTACACCAGCCAACCCTCACCTTTGACCCCTGGAGAAGTTTCATCGGAATTCTATTGTACTCTTTCTCCTCCTTCCTGAATGCTGCGAAAATATGTTAATTCTTATGAGTCCTATAGGCACATATCCCATATTTACTCTGACTTACAAATGCAGGCTAGTTCACAACACTCTGAGTGGATGTGTTCTCTTTTACAAACAGAAGTGTGTCTTCCTCTGAGCATTGGTAAGTACACTCTTTTCCTGTCCCTAGTTATTGACGCTTTTCGTTTCTTTCTTCCTATCTCCTGTCTGAACTGAACTCACTACTCACAATTCATTGGATTCATTGTATTATTACCTGCCAATAAGACAGTCCATTTCTAGTCCATTTCTGTAATGGATATTTACAGAGTTTCTTTGTGAAGTACACAGAGGTATGTGTAATTAGCATAACGGCAGACACGGAGTTATTAATCACACTTTTTAAAAATGTTTGTTTATGTTTGAGAGAGAGAGAGAGAGAGAGAGAGAGAGAGAGTGTGCGCGAGCAGGAAAGGGGCAGAGAGAAAGGGGGACAGAGGATCCGAAGCAGGGTCTGTGCTGACAGCAGACAGCTGGACACGGGGCTCGAACTCATGAGCCCTGAGATCATGACCTGAGCCTAAGCCGGAGGCTTAACCTACTGAGCCTCCCAGGTGCCCCACACTTTTGTTTTTGATGTTTCTACTCTTTTCAACCTCCTCGGCACCTGTTCACAACTCTCGGCTCCTACTAGGGGCTCGCTCAGTGAAGTCTTGCCAACAGGAAGCTAGGATACCAGTGGATCTCCAGCCGTATTTCTCTCTCCCTACTAAATCAACAGCGGAAAGCAGTACCCCGCGTAGTGCCTGGCACATCCAAGGCACTCAATAAGAGATCACTCCTTTGTCTCGTTTTCTAAGCAACTTTATCCATTTAGTAGTTTATAGCTGTGGACTTGGGCCCTGATAGGGGCTCTACTAAAGTTCCAGGCCAGATGTTTTATGTATATACCTCGGGTTTCTGACTTGCCAACTTAGATAGGGATAGGAAGAAAATATGAGTAAGCATTCGATCCGATGTCCTCATGGTGCAGGGGAGGGCCCATGTCGTGAATGCTTGCACCTTGATGTAATTCGCCCATTCCTCCTGATGCTAGTTAAATTTTGGCAGTTAGAGGACACGCCTCCCAAACCATGTAAGCTTCCAAATGTTTCCAAACGTCCTAACTTCTAAGCCATGGTTCTTCTGTTTTTCAGACATTGACTGAATATTTGCACCAATGTCATATAGAAAGAAAAGAAAACGGACTCTGCCTTTAAAGACTGTATAACTTTGGTCAAGGTGGGTGACCTCTTTGAGTGTTCATTCCCGACTCTAAAAAATTAGGATAATAATACCTCTCTCTTGCAGTTGTTGTGAGCTCACATTTATGATTTTGTTAATGTTTGCTTATTTTTGGGAGAGAGACAGAGTGCAAGTGGGGAAGGGGCAGAGAGAGAGGGAGACACAGAATCCAAAGCAGGCTCCAGGCTCCGAGCTGGCAGCACAGAGCCCGACGTGGGGCTCGAACCCATGAACTGCAAGATCATGACCTGAGCTGGAGTCGGACGCCTGACCAACTGAGCCACCCGGGCGCCCCCGAGCTGACATTTATAAAACAAATCACAGTGCTGGCGATAGGCGCTGGTTTGCTTTCCATTCTTTTTCCCCCTGAGTTCCAGGCTTTTCTGATCTCTAGCTAACTGTTCAGCTCTTTTTCTATCCTTGTGTGTTGATCAAAAGCCTTCGCTGCTACTCTGTTCCTTTCTACCAGGTCATCTCAGCGGGCCAACTGGGCTGTGAGTAAAAACTCTTGAAGTAATGTTAATAAGCGAGGTGTGCCGATGTTAGTGCTGTCGTGGCGGGGCCAGCGAGAGGTGAGGAAGAAGGTAGGAAATGATAGACTTTTGATTGTGGTTAAGACACAATCGTGTACTTATTTTCCCATGTGCTACTTTATAGGTTTGAAACACCCATTCTCACACTGTGGCCTGGGGGTACCTGGGTCCCATTCTGGGGAACTGCAATGTCTTTCCATTGCCACATACACATCTGTGTTAGGTTGGATGCTCTTCGTATATTTCGCCAAACAACTGGGTGAATGCAAAAACAGATCTGCAAATCCTACCGTCTTCTGTTAAGTTATAATGTAACAAAGTTGCAAAAATGTGAAACAAAGCCATTCTGACTAGATTTTATTTTGAAAATATAGGGGCGCCTGGGTGGCGCAGTCGGTTAAGCGTCCGACTTCAGCCAGGTCACGATCTCGCGGTCCGTGAGTTCGAGCCCCGCGTCAGGCTCTGGGCTGATGGCTCGGAGCCTGGAGCCTGTTTCCGATTCTGTGTCTCCCTCTCTCTGCCCCTCCCCTGTTCATGCTCTGTCTCTCTCTGTCCCAAAAATAAATAAAAAACGTTGGAAAAAAAAAAAAAACTTAAAAAAAAGAAAATATAGTCACTTCTCACACGAATGTTATTTATGTTAATACACAGTTGGTTTACCATTGTGGTTTAAGTGAATTGAAAGACAAATATTTTGGGGGCGCCTGGGTGACTCGGTCGGTTGAGCGTCCGACTTTGGCTCAGGTCATGATCTTGCGGTTCATGGGTTCAAGCCCTCTCCGTGCTGATGCCTCGGAGCCTGGAGCCTGCTTCAGATTCCATGTCCCTGGCCCCCTCTCTCTAGCTCTCCCCTGCTTGTGTGTGTGTTCTCTCTCTCTCTCTCTCTCTCTCTCTAAATTAAATAAATAAACATTTAAACAAACAGATATTTTTTTTAATTTCACAATTTGAATTTCTAATATGGTAACTATCGCTAGGTATAACCTTCATAAACAAAAAAGCTTTTTGGAGTCCTCGATAATTTTTAAGAGTATGAAGAGTTCCTGAGACCAAAATATTGAGAACTGCTAGCCTAGATGAAAGAAGTTAGACTACAAAGTTATCATTATTTTGTAAATTCCTCCATATTGGGGATCAGCGAGCTACTGCCTAGAGCCCAACAACAGATTTCCTCTTGTTTTGGCAAATAAAGTTTTATTGGAACACAGACATGTCCATTCATTATTTATTGTCTATGGCCGTTTAAGTGCTACAATGGCAGAATTGCATCACTCAGACCTACGAACCACATATGTGTCTCATGTGAATTACAAAGCTTAACCTATTAACTATCTGGCCCCTTATAGAGAAAGTTCACTGCTTCTGCTCTATGGTATAGAAAGTCTGTGTACAGGTTTTAAAAGTGAAATGCATTTCTCTTATTTGATTCATTCTAATATTCACCTTACTTATACCTGTCAAATCAATCTTGATGATCAATGAGGAGACAGACAGGTGATAGAGCTATACTGCACAAAATCACTCAAAAAATATTTACTGATAATCTACTGTGTTTCAAAAAAAAAAAAAAAAAAAGAGGTTAGAGTGGGAGAGAGCCAAAGCATAAGAGACTGTTAAAAACTGAGAACAAACTGAGGGTTGATGGGGGGTGGGAGGGAGGGAAGGGTGGGCGATGGGCATTGAGGAGGGCACCTTTTGGGATGAGCACGGGGTGTTGTATGGAAACCAATTTGACAATAAATTTCATATATTATAAAAAAAAATCTACTGTGTTTCAGACACTGTGCAGTTGAACAATAAAGACATAGACATTGTCTTCCTGGAGATTATATTTGTTTACTCGGGCTCATTTTAATTTTGTTTATTAAGGATAGATCACTCCAAAATGCATGCATCTTGGCTTTATAAACCTTTGTGCAGAATAGAGATATTGACAAATGAATCATGAAGTGTTTTGGATCGGTTGTGGCCATTTGAATGAACATCAAAGGGCACCCAAATTTGAATTTGGAAGACATGACCTTTGGATCCAGCGGGAGTGAGGATTCAGCAGTAACCTGTATTTGATAAACAAAATTTATTAAGAAACTTCTATGTACTGAACACTATGCTTGTATATGACTCCCATCCTCTGTGCTTACCAAGTAACTAGGGTGCATCATGCCATGGTTAGAAAAAAGGAGGAGGGATTATTATTATTATATCGAGATGTTGTTGCTTCTGAATTCTAGTCCTTCAGTGAGCTGTGCAGATGGCCATGGAAAAAGGACCACTACCATTTTTTATTTTTGTTTTGTTCAGTGCCCCGAATAAGATGATCATGACTTTATTTTATATCCCTTTCATTGAATTTCAAAGGTGGATTTTAGTTACAGGAAAAATCACACACCCAGAGCAGTTTAGAGTTAGAAGAGATTCAACTTTTCAAGTCTGAAATTGAGAAGCTGGGAGGTTAAGTGGTTTGCCTAAGATAATACACCTCGTTTGTGGAGCACTGGGAACCAGAATCCCAGACGTGAGCTCTTTTCATTGAGCCACGCTATTCTCTCTCTTTTCCAAAGTGTTTACTGTGAAAGAGACATGAATATTGCATGTAATCTACTGCCCTGTCAGGACAAAAACATGAAATTAAAATCCATCCATGATGAGATCACGTCTCTGAGTGGTTCAGAATAATTCTTTGATATAGTCATTCACATGGGAAGTAGGTTACCAAAGCAGGGACAATGAGAGGCAAAAATAAACACTGTTTTATGGATTGGGAGGGGAGGAGGGTGAGACAGGAGTCAAAATTACTAAACAAGAAATGAGCACATGACCAGTAAACCAACTGGCAGTAACAGTGTGTTTTTGTGTTTGTAACTAGAGAGCCAATTCAAATTGTTACTCAGAAAGTACTTTAACATCTCTAAACTTCAGGTTTCCTATATGTCAACATGAAACTAAATAAATACACCTGCCCCTTAAGATTGTTGTAAAAATTAGAGATGATTATGGCAAAATTATTTAACTCAGTTCCTGAAGTAGGGTAAACATTAAGTTGAAGGTGAGTATTACCGCTCTTGTGCATTAATGTTGTTATGATCGCTTTTAACGATCCAAATGTAATTGAGTTTACATATAAAGATATCTCAGCAGACTGGCGATTCCGGTATGCCAAAGTGTCTTCATCTTTTCTTTTTCAATTGACAAAGAGCCTTGTATCTCCAAGAAGGTGTTGCAAGGAACCCTGGGGAGAAGTTACACTTGGACAAATGGATTCAATGATATGATCTCACAAATGGATATAAACTCATATTTCAGCCTTCTGACTTTTAAATGAAAAAAGAAATAAAGAGGAATTTATAAGTAAGTAGCATGTCATATCCATTCTTCTTTTCTTAAAATTTATTTATTTTGAGAGAGACAGGGAGAGTGAGAGAGGGAGGAGCGGTGGGGGCGGGGGTGGGGGGGTGGGGGACGGGCAGAGGATCCAAAGCGGGCTCTGCGTTGATAGCAGAGAACCTGACGCAGGACTGGAACTCATGAACTGCAAGATCATGACCTGAGCCAAAGTCCAACGCTCAACCGACTGAGCCACCCAGTTGCCCCAATCTCCATGCTTCTGATTTGGAAGAACACATCATCGGGCTGGGGAGGGGAATGCTGGAGCAGACTTTTAGAGATGAGAATTTCTTGTTCAATTCATAGACTTCACAATTTGCATATAAGACCTGTTCTGCTAAGCAGTCATTTACTCCCTCCAACAAAGTCAATAGAGAGACTTCTAGAAACACCTTGGTGGTGATGCCGGGAAATTGCATAACTAGGAAAGTAACTCAACTTCCTTTGGTTTCAGGACCATTGATGTTCTAATGAACATTTATTGAGTACCTACTAAATGCCAAGCACTGTGCTGAGCACTGGAGAATAAGACCCAGCTCTTGTCCTTAAGGCAATCCATTAATTTATTCATTCAAAAACATACCGAATATACGTTCATTGCCGACTCTGTGTTACATGCAGGGCATATAATAGTGAAGAAGCCGGATCCGGTTCAGCCTTCAAAGAAGTTGCTGTCTGATGAGAGAGACAGATTTAGTCAAACAAGGCGAACAGTTATAAATGGCAGTGCATATGCTATGAGGAAAGAGTGCTTTGTTGTCCCTGAGAGCACATAGGAGGGGGACTCAGCCTCATTTGGGAAGGCTTTCCTGAGGAGCTGACTTCAACTTAAGATCGGAAGGATGGGGGGAGGGTTAACTAGAGAAAAGAAAGAAAGGGAATCATTCCATAAAGCAGGGGCAGCACGTGCAAAGACCGTGTAGCAGAATGAATTATAGCAACTCTGAGGAGCCAAAGGGTCAATAAGGTTGGAGTGCAGAGATCAGGGGAGAAGAACAGGCTGTGCAATCAAGGCCGGAGAGGTAGGCACAAGTGGGGTCACGCAGGTCCCTGCAGGACATGGAAAAGAATTTGGATTTTGTTTGGCAAGCGCAGAGGGAAGCCATTTAAGTCTCGAGCAGCAAAGCTGCATAATCTGCTATTTTATTATTGTTTTAAAGATTTATTTATTTATTTAGTGATCTCCACACCCAACGTGGGGCTTAGACTCATGACCCCCCCAATCAAAAGTCGCACTCTCCACTGACTGAGCCAGCCAGGCATCCTCTGATATCTTATTTTTAAAACTATAATTTTGGCGGGCACCTGGGTGGCCCCGTCGGTTGAGCATCTGACTTTGGCTCAGGTCATGATCTTGTGGTTCATGAGTTTGAGCCCCACGTTGGTGTCCCTGATGTCAGCACAGAGTCTGCTTCCGATCCTCTATCTCCCTCTCTCTGTCCCTCTCCTGCTTGTGCTCTCTCAAAAATAAAACATTATATATATATAAAGAGGGATATATATATATAAAGAGGGATACATATATATATAAAAAGAGGGATATACATATATAAAGAGGGATATATATATATAAAGAGGGAAATATATATATATAAAGAGGGATATATATATATATATATAAAGAGGGA